>NW_004444086.1:726571-754982 GCF_000243295.1 Trichechus manatus latirostris
CAATTGAAGTCAGAATTAGCAAGACTGAAGATAAAGCACTTGACACCAACTTATTTGAGGAAAAATCAGATAAAAGAATTTAAAAAAGTGAAGGAACCCTAAGAATTATGTGGGACTCTATCAAGAGGAAGAACCCATAAGTGGAGTACCGGATCAGGAGAGATAACAGAAAATACAGAGAGAATTGTTGAACATTTGTTGGCAGAAAACTCCTTGATATCATGAAAGATGACAAGCTATCTATCCAAGATGCTCATTGAACCCCACGTAAGGTAGAACCCAAAAGAAAGTCACCAAGACATATTATAATCAAACTTGCCAAAACCAAAGATAAAGAATTTTAAGAGCGGCTAGGAATAAACGAAAAGTCATCTACAAAGGAGAGTCAATAAGACTAAGCTCGGACTACTCAGCAGAAACCATGCAGGCAAGAAGGCAATGGGATGACATATATAAAGACTTGAAGGAAAAAAACTGCCAGCCAAGAATTGTATATCCAGAAAAACTGTCTCTCAAATACGATGGCTACATTAGGGCATTTCTAGATAAATTGAAGTTTAGGAAATTTGCAAAAATCAAGCCAAAATTATAGGAAATACTAAAGGGAGTCCTCTGGATAGAAAATCAGTAACATCAGATAACAACCCAAGACTAGAACACAGGACAGAGCAACCAGATATCAACCCAGATAGGAAAGTAACAAAAGTAAATCAAAGCTAAAACACTGAAAATAGGGAAACAGATGTCAATATGTAAAAGATGACAACATTAAAACACAAAAGAGGAACTTAAAAAATGTAGACATAGATTTTTCATATGGAGAGGAGGTCAAGGCAATATAAAGAAATAAAAGACTGGTATAAACTTAGAAAAATAGGGGTAAATATTAAGGTAACCACAAAGGAAACTAACAATCCTACATAAAAAAAAAAAAAAAAAAATTACTAGAAAAATATAAAGACTCAACAAACACAAAATCAACAGCAATGAAAATACATAAAGAAAAACGACTCAGCACAGAAATCTAAGTGGAACAAAGAAACTGTGAACAACACACACAAAAAAAAGACATCAAAATGACAGCACTAAACTCATACCTATCAATACTTTCGCTGAATGTACATGAACTAAATGCACCATTAAAGAGACAGAGAGAGGCAGATTGGATAAAAAAAACAATCCATCTATATGCTGCCTACAAGAGACACACGTTAGACTTAAAGCCACAAACAAACTAAAACTCAAAGGATGGAAAAAATATATCAAGCAAACAACACTCAAAAAAGAGCAAGAGTGGCAATATTAATCTCTGACAAAATAGACTTTAAAGTAAAATCCACCACAAAGGATAAGGAAGGATACTATATAATGATTAAAGGGTCAATACACCAAGAGGACATAACTATAATCAATATTTATGCACCCAACTACAGGGATCCAAAATACATAAAACAAACTCTAACAGCATTGAAAAGAGAGATAGACAGCTCCACAATAATGGTAGAAGACTTCAACACACCACCTTCAGTGAAGGACAGAACATCCAGAAAGAAGCTCAACAAAGACACGGAAGAGCTAAATGCTACAATCAACCAACTTGATCTCATAGACATATACTGAACATTCTACCCAACAGCAGCCAAGTATACTTTCTTATCCAATGCACATAGAACATTCTCCAGAATAGACCACATATTAGGCCATAAAGCAAGCCTTAAAAGAATTCAAAGCATTGAAATATTACAAAGTATCTTTTCTGACCATAAAGCCATAAAAGTAGAAATCAACAACACAAAAAGCAAGGAAAAAAAAATCAAACACATGGAAACTGAACAACAACTTGCTCAAAAACTACTGTCTTATAGAAGAAATTGAGGATGGAATAAGGAAATTCATAGAATCAAACAAGAATGAAAACACATCCTACCAGAACCTTTGGGACACAGCAAAAGCGGTGCTTAGAAGTCAGTTTATAACAATAAATGCACACATCCAAAAAGAAGAAAGGTCCATAATCAAAACATTAACACTTCAACTGGAACAAGTAGAAAGAGAACAGCAAAAGAAGCCCTTAGGCACCAGAAGAAAAGAAATCATAAGAATTAGAGCAGAATTAAATGAAATCGAGAATAGAAAAACAATTGAAAGAGTTAACAAGACCAAAAGCTGGTTCTTTGAAAAGATCAACAAAATTGATAAACCATTGGCCAAACTGACAAAAGAAAAACAGGAGAGGAAGCAGATAACCCGTATAAGAAATGAGATGGGTGATATCACAACAGACCCAACTGAAATTAAGAGAATCATAACAGAATACTATGAAAAATGGTTCTCTACCGAATTTGAAAACCTAGAGGAAATGGACAACTTTCTGAAACTCACTACCTACCTAAACTAACACAAACACAAGTAGAACAACTAAATAAACCCATAACAAAAGAAGAAATTGAAAAGGTTATTAAAAAACTCCCAACAAAAAAAGCCCTGGCCCAGATGGCTTCACTGGAAAATTCTACCAAACTTTCAGAGAAGAGTTAACACCTCTACTACTAAAGGTATTTCAGAGCATAGAAAAGGATGGAATACTCCCAAACTCATTCTATGAAGCCAGCATAACCCTGATACCAAAACCAAGTAAACACATCACAAAAAAAGAAAATTACAGACCAATATCCCTCATGAACATTGATGAAAAATCCTCTACAAAACTCTACCCAATAGAGTTCAGCAACATATCAAAAAACTAACTCATCAGGATCAAGTGCGATTTGTACCAGGTATGCAGGGATGATTCAACATTAGAAAAACAATCAATGTAATCCATCACATAAATAAAACAAAAGACAAGAACTACATGATCTTAACAATTGATGCAGAAAAGGCATTTGACAATGTCTAACACCAATTCATGATAAAAACTCTCAAGAAAATAGGAATAGAAGGGAAATCCCTCAATAAAATTGAGGGCATTTATATAAAGCCAACAGCCAACATCATTCTCAATGGAGAGACTTTGAAAGCATTCCCCTTGAAAACAGGAACCAGACAAGGATGCCCTTTATCACTACTGTTATTCAACATTGTGCTGGACGTCCTAGCCAGAGCAATTAGGCCACAAAAAGAAATAAAGGGCATCCAGATTGGTAGGGAAGAAGTCAGAGTATCTCTATTTGCAGATGATATCATCTTATATACAAAAAACCCCAAAGAACCCACAAGAAAACTACTGGAACAATAGAAGATTTCAGCAAAGTTTCAGGATACAAGATAAATATACAAAAATCAGTTAAATTACTCTACATCAACAAAGAAAATTTCAAGAGGAAATCACCAAATCAATGCCATTTACATAGCCCCCAAGAAGATGAAATACTTAGGAATAAATCTAACCAGAGACGTAAAAGACCTATACAATGAAACACTGCCTGGTCCTGTGCCATCCTCACAATTGTTGTTATGCTTGAGCTCATTGCTGCAGCCACTGTGTCAATCCATCTCCTTGAGGGTCTTCCTCTTTTATGCTGATTGGCTTAATTACTCATCTTAGAAATGGATTTTATGTTGATTCACCATCTAGATTATAAAAATGAACAAATAAAAGTATTTGGCCTCCTCTTAAAATGTACCATGAAGCTTGACTAATCATAAGAAAGTGGTGAAACTATAGTTATGATTTGACTTCAAAAAACTCCTTGGACTTGGGCCAAAATTATAGGAATGAAAATGTTTTATAACGTTGACTTACCAAAGCCCAGGCATATACATACCTATCTGATTATTCCCAGATCATTAATTTAAATATGCAGTATGATGCCAAAGATTCTAAAAGGAAATTTTTTTTTAAACCAACTAAAATATTCCTTATATACCAGACTCTTCCAGAGTCTAACCCAGAAGTATTTGAAATTGATGAAGACTTCCAGGAGAATTGACAGTTATGAGCTTCAGCTGTACTTTCACAAACACCAGCATCATTCATTCACTTAAGACATATTTGTAGAGCTCTTAAAATGTCCCAGGATTACTAAGTATTCATGAAGAAGATATAGCTTCTACCTTCAAGTTGCTTAGAGTCAAGTTAGGATAAAGATAAACCACCAATCAACTTCAATTCAGAATGATTATTTTCTGATAAGACTAAGCCCGAATTGCTATGGGAGAAATAAGAGGAGACTTTGACCAGAGAGTAGAATCAGCGAACACTTCCTAGAGGAAAAAAAAATCTGAATAAAATCCTGAATTAAGATTATGAGCAAAATGGGTGTGTAGGATAAGGGAGGGGTTAGGAATAAGAGAAGGCAGGGTTGAAGAAAATGCAGAGAGGAAATTCAATTTAATGAAATAAACCGTTCATTAGTGCAGTTGGGCTTCTTTTTAACGACACACATGCTACAGAGATGAGACTTGATGGTTTATCAATACCACTTGGCTCCCAAAATTTCTCCAATCTGATATAGTAGATGCTCAGGTCAAAAGAAAATGTTTTCAGACTAGGGTAATACAGAAAAGATGTTTTAGATTTGCAGTACCTTTTGAAACGTTTGACTGTATGTGCAAGGATTGGTACCACCTTTGAATTCTGACCTACACTTCGCCACGTTTCTTATATATATACCTTACAGAAATATGATCAGCTTAGGAGGTACAGCGTCATATTAGACAATTCAGATTTACTCAACTCAGGAAATTCGATATTCTAGGTAATTCTCAGCTATGTAAATATCAAATGTTTCTTTTAGTCTCTGAAACCAAATGTTTAATATTTTAAACTATCAAACTTCACCAGATATAGCATTCATTTAAGAAGATAATAGTATATAAGAAGATCCCCCAGAAAGTTAGTGACAAGATGGGAAAACATTGCAACTTGATTTTTGTTTTGGAGAAATGCCGAATTATTAGAATGAAAACATTAAAAAGTTTTTTCTCCAAGTGCAGAATTTTGAAAATTTAAAAGTAAAAAGCCATGTAAGCAAAATTTTCAAGTCAGCTTTAATTTGGTCATCAGTAAAGCAGTCACAACGATACTTTAATTAAGTTCACACTAAGTAAAGAACCCTAGGACAAGGTGAAATTGCTATTATAACTCATTATGGATATAAATAAATACAGAAATGAAAGATACTGGCAGCATAGAAATGATGTGAACCCTTAAAGGGGGATGTTTGCATATTAATGGAATGTACTGCATCTGCTGACTATTACAGGAAAAAATCATTTTTTTAAAGTGAGTTTGAGCAAATAAGTTACCTTGAAGAGAAAGTCAAGGAATATGAGCACAATGTCATAAACAATATTTGGAAAAAATGCCCTCTTCAACAGTTATTTACAGCCTGTTGAGTGTAGTTTTTCTTTGAAGTTAAGGGTGCTTTTAAAATTTAGTTTGCAATTGATTCACATAAGTAACAGTAAGTGCATTTTAGATTGATAAATTTGTAATAAGTCTAGACATTAAAAATCCACTGCAATTTTTACAAACTCAGTTGCCTTCTAGATGCTTCTATACTCAGGGATGACATAATATTTTTAAGACTTCTCTGTTGCATCTAAAATATGAAACACATATCCAAAGGGGAGATTAAAATGTGCTCTCATTTAATGAGTTCCAGGTGTATACTTTAAAGGAAAACACTAAAATGCGAAAACTTATGCTTGCAAATGAGAAATGCTAAAAAAACAAGTTTATTACATATTGTAGAATATTCATAAACTAAACATGCATCATTTTAATTGTTTCAATTGCAATAAATATAATATGAGCCCTTCTAAATTTATTGAGGAGAATTAAATTACAGCGTCTAAACTCTGGGGTGGATAAATCACTGATAGCAATATGTTCCCTATTTACCATATTCCATGAAAAAATAAAACAATGGTTTAGAATACTAAACTTTGCATTTTTTCAATTAAAAATGTTACTGAAACTTTGAAAAATTTCCTAAATATAAATTAAAGTTCTTTGGGGTAAGAGACTAGACTGAAATAAATAAATACCACAAATGTCTATGACATTTGACAACAGGATTAAGATTTAAGTTAACAAGCTTTTCCTAAGTACCAAAAATTACATATTTTGCATAAACTTCATATTATTTTTGTATACATATTTTGAAGTAACTTAGTAAAGAATTAGCTAGCCAAACCTAGTTTGGTATATATGCAAAGGAACAAATGTGAGATTGTTATTTTAAGTGCCTAACATCTAAATCATCTTAATATTAATGTGTTGGCTAAGAGAAGTAAAACATACACTTCCACATGTGCATTCATGCTGAGCAGAGTGACAAAATGCAAACAGCAAGGATAATGAATGGTAAAATTTAATATTATATTGTACAGTTTCTTCTTTATAATAATAGTGTGTGTAAGAGAAAATCATTAAAGTCTATTCTGTAGTGGCAAACACTGAACTGACAATTGAAAACAGAATTCCATAATGCAGATTCCATTTACCTTGCATTAACTTCCTATTTTTAGGCAATTGACAAGACTTCAAAATAACTCATTACACTTCACTTTCCCTCAAATGGACATCTACCTAAATAATATTATGTATAATGATAATATTACATATAATTCTAAACAATGTGCTAGAGGCTTGTTAGAATCAAACCTAGTGCGAGCTTTTCTTTTCCTTTTGGCTAACAGTAAAAGTCTTCCTGACAGTGTTCCTAGAATACCATTTTACTAGGTCTCTATTATGCTATGGACCCTACAATTCCTTTCCTTCTCTTTGATTAAAAATGAGTAAATACATATTTTTATATATATATTATACCGACTGCTGTCAAATCAATTCCGATTCATAGTGACCCTGTAGGACAGAGTAGGACTGTCCCATAGAGTTTACAAGGTTGTAAATCTTTAAGGCGTCAGTCACATCTTTCTCTCATGGAGCAGCTGATGGGTTAGAACCCCCATCCTTAACTACCAAGTGCTTAACCACTGCGCAACCAGGGTTCATTATCAAAACCAAAAAAAAAACCACACCCATAATATATATACACATATATACATATATATGTGTGTGTGTATGTATATATGTATGTGTGTGTATATACATATATATTTCCATATATATATGTCTATATGGAAACCCTGGTGGCATAGGGGTTAAGAACTACAGCTGCTAACTAAAAAGGTCAGCAGTTAGAATCCATCAGGCACTCCTTGGAAACTCTATGGGGCAATTCTACTCTGTCCGACAGGGTCACTATAAGTCGGAATCCACTTGATGGCAACAGGTTTGGTTTGGATTTTATATGTATATATATGTTGTTGTTATGTTTTTAGGTGCTGTCGAGTTGGTTCCAACTCATAGCGACCCTACGTACAACAGAGCAAAACACTGCCCAGTCCTGCGCCATCCTCACAATTGTTGTTATGCTTTAGCCCATTGTTGTAGCCATTGTGTCAATCCATCTTGAGAGGGTCTTTCCCTTTTTTGCTGACCTTCTACTTTACCAAGCATGATGTCCTTCTCCAGGGACTGGTCCCTCCTGATAACATATCCAAAGTATATGAGACAAAGTCTTGCCATCCTTGCTTCTAGGGAGCATTCTGGCTGTAGTTTTTCAGATTTGTTTGTTCTTCTAAGCAGTCCATGGTATATTCAATATTCTTTGCCAACACCATAAATCAAAGGCATCATTTCTTACCTCTCCATGGAACCACGGAAGTTAGGATCCAAGATAAGATATTATTACAGTATATTCCCTTCTTATTTTCTCATCAGAACTATCCAGGACTGCTCCCTGGGTCAGGGCTATGCCAGTCACCTAGAAGAGGAGAAAAGTAAGCATGGGAATAATTTACCAGATAATTCAACTGAGACCTTAGAGACAGAGATTTGGTGGCCCAAATGAAAACTGGCAAAGGACAAAAATAGGCATATTGCAGAAGAGAAAACATGACTCTATATTAAGCAAATGAAATGATATTCAGTCTCATGCATTATCTCACCTAATACTCAGATCTACAGCTATTATTACACCCTTTTAATGGATGGGAAAGCCAACTCAGAGAGGATAAGTATATTATCAAGGTCACAAAGGGAATAACTTACACAGTTGAGACTGAAATTCCGGGAAGCCTGATTCACTTAAGATAATGAAGTAAAAAAGCAGTTTTGAGTGCACGGAAATTTCTTCTTATTTGAACAAGTATGTAAGGCAAGAGTCATCAGCAAAGTGAGTAGCATCCAAAGAAAGACAAAGATAACCTATATTAGGGTTATTTAACTTGTGCCAGAAATTTACAGATCTATAAATTTCATAAGAAAATGTTTCTTGGTAGGTGCTCCAGTTGGATTTTTTTTGTAAGATGACAACCTTCACCTAAGCACATGGTTCCAAACTCTAAGGAGGCAACAAAAGTTTTAGTCTGAATCACAAATAGACCCCCTTAAGCTAACAAAATTACTGACATATATGAGAGTTCCATAAAAAGTTATTGAATGAGTGAATTATGTATGCATGCATTAGAGAAGAGCTTAGCAAGCAATAGTTAATGTAACGAATTTTCCAGAAACATCTAACTATAAGGATATTTGTCCAAGTGATGAGAGCACATATATGTAGGAATCAATCAATAAGCCCCAATAATAACCCTGGACACTGAGCTAGAGTGAGCTTCCTGGGTTGGAAATACTACAGATTGTCATGTATTGATACAAGGATGGTAATGCATCATGAGGACAACCTAAGCATCACATTTGGAACTCGCCTAGACTCTGCCTAATGCATCTCTTCTGTTGGCTGGCTCTAATTTATATCCTTTTTCTGTAATAAACATTGCCATGAATATAATAGATTTAAGTGAGTACTGTGAATCTTTCTACCAAATTATCAAAGAGGGTGGTTTTGGAAAACCCCAAGATTGCAAATGACATCAGAAGTAAGGGTGGTCTCCTCCCTAACTTTATAATTGAACTCTTAACTCCTTGCAGTTGGAATCAGAAGTCTTGGGCAGACTTGGCTGTCTAAATGACTGTGCTTTTAACCTTTCAGTTGGGCTAACTCCAGGTATCTTCTAAGTACATTTTTTATACTTCTAATTGTTTCTACTTAAAAGTAACCAGAAATTTTTTACTCTGATTTATTCTCAATATATATATAGCATCTCACTTGTTCTAAAGTGTATGATGACATTCAATCATACGAATTTAGGTGGATATATTTCTTTAACAATAAATTCAAGATGGTACCTCAAAAAATAAATCTGAAGAGAAAAGAAGAGCTATATTCTATGGAATATACCTGAAAATTACCACAGGTGATCTCTCAACTTGCAAGTCATGTTTAGAATGCCATAGATTACATCCTGAGTCCCTGGGTGTTGCAAATCGTTAAAACTCTTGGCTACTGACAAAGGTTTGAGGTTCAAGTCCACCCAGAGGCAACTAAGAAGAAAGTCCTGGTGATCTACTTGCAAAAAATCAGCCACTGAAAACCCTGTGGAGCATAGTCTTACTGACACACATGATATTATTATGAGTTGGAACTGACTGGATTGCAACGGATTTGCTTACCTCTAATAATTTTGTGTTATTGCCATAAAGCACAATTGCCACATTTCTATATGCCTGAACTGGATTCATTTGTTTTCTGTTAGTATTTACTGAGGGTCTGTCGTGTGCCAGGCATGGAGTTTGCCTTGGGTGCCCATCCTCTAAGACCTTGTTGAGGTGATTTTCACAGGAAGTTAATAAACACAAGACAAAATGATTCCTGTCCTGTTTCTTACTGTTCCTTTCAAACTGTCATTTATTTCTGTCTAGGAAATATTTCTTTGGATATTATTATCAACCTTTGCTATTTCCTTTCATCTTGATGGCTCTCTTCTCTCAGAATGAAGGAGATCTAAGGTCAGTGAAAATAAGAGAGAGTAAAATGATGCAAAAATGTGAAGAAATAAAAACTTCAGGCAGGCAGTAATACAATTTAACTGAAAGGAGGTTTCAAAATAACAAATGTATATGCAAAGAACAGTCAGCTAACAGGCAGAAAATTAAACAAACACATTGGCGTTGCCAATAAAATTTCTTATGAACTTAATGTGATCCAAGGAAAAACCTAGCTTTAAAAAAAAAATCATTCTAGAATACATTTTCCCTGATAAAAGTAATAGCTGTATCAGACTTGCCTTTTGCAAAATAATCTTATATTCAGGGGTCAAAAATCTCAACTGAAGTCCAGTACAAATATGCTGTCTGCTCAGACCTGTGAATGTGCTCCCTTCCCTGGGAAGTGCTTCTAGTTATCTTGCAGTCCCTTCGCGGTACCTCCACACTCCCTGGCCATAGTTACATACCTGATGGTCTCATCCCTAGGTTATTTTTCTTAATAAAATAGCTTTCCAGTTTGTCTTAAAAGATACATTCAACAACCCTGTCTTAAGCTAAACAATCTACTTGTGACAGGAAAGCAAATACCTTTCCAGTGTATCAGCTGCTTTGCAATTTCGGCTTGTAATAGGTAAGCCAGCTCTTTACAATACTTCATAGATCCAAAAAATTGTCATTTCCCATCCATTTGCTTAAACTAATCTTTTTTTTTTTTTTAAGAAACACCTTGCCCGCTTGGTCTTTAGAAAAGTGTAACACCCTGGACACTGTGATCTACTACTCAGGTTCCCCTTTAGTGAAAGACTTATTGCCTCAGGTGTTGGGAGCCCCTTAAGGGATAGCTGCAGTTACAGAGAAGCACCTCACCCAAGGTCATGCCCCTTTCTTGGCAGCCTCATTCAGTGACTGAGCTACGTGAGAGTACAAAGGCATGGCCTCCTCAGCTTGACTTGGAATAACACTGATGAGCCACCTCAGCTCCTGGATGGGCCAAGGCTGTGCTTGGGCCTGTGTTGCAGCTTGACTGCTTCCTCTGCCTACTCCTGCTCCATCCTCTCCTTTCCACAGGTAATGATTTTAAGGACACTAATAAACATTTCCATGCCAAATCCCATCTCAGAATCTCCTTTCTAGGGAACCAAGCCTTGCTCATTCATAGACAATGCAGTTTAATGGGAAGAAGTGTTGCCTTGGAGTCAAACAGAATGGCATCTGTATTGCACTCATGTAATTCACTCCTTGCCAAAGTTTCTTAACTCTTTCATGAATAATTTTTTTTTTTTAACTTTTGGGTGATGCCACGTTTTTTCACCAATGGAATGGATGCTGAATCATTGTTTGTCTGTAGTTTTTAATCATTTGAAAAAATGAGGTGCCAATTGCAAGCAGGAAATATCAATTCCATGTTCCATGAAGCACATCACACGCGAAGACATATTGGTCCCATGGTGCATCATACTTCCTGGTTACACTTGAGCCATAAAACATCTTACTCAACTTTCCAAAAATACACACAAAATACTAAATAAACAATATTGCATTTGCTGCACATAATTGTCAGTTTGATTTAACATTTAGAGTGGGCTATATCAATACCATTTTCCATGACACACCACACACGTGGGATACATCAGTCCCATGCCCTAGGAAGCATCATAAGCTGTTTTTACCCCAAAAATAACCCATTTACTTGAATATTTCTGAATGCCGGTAACCATAATTTCTCCATAACACAAAGAAAATAGTAAACATACTAGCAAACCTTATCTCACTGCACAGAAGCCAAAAGACACAAAAGTTTCAGACAATCACTCCTCCAGGAAGCATCCCCTCATATAAATGGCTCTCAACACTCAAATGTGGCGCAGATCAACTTCTTTGTTTTTAGGCAATTGCACCAGTATCTGTCACAATGCCAGAACATATTAAAGTGGCTCAAATGTCTGCCAATAAACTTCCAAGGATGGAAAATGTAACAAAGGCATAAATAAATACCCCACGGTCCATGAAAGGGTTAAACACTCTGAACCTCAGTTTTCTCATTAGTAAAATGGGGATAGTAATCAACTTATAGAAATTTCTGTGGGAATTAAATAAAATAACCTATGTCAAAGATATATTTATAGAATATAACATTTATAGAATATGTTATTCTGCATATGTCTATTCTACATATTTATACAATGCTCATTATTTTTATTGACATATAAAATATGCTAATAAAAAATATAAAATATGCCAGTAAGAATAATAAGCATTCTATAAATATTACTTCCCTCATTTACCCTTTTCCTCTTTTCCTCCACTATTCATTACTTGATTTATATTCTAACTATATGTTAATAATGATGCCATTAGATTTTTTTTTCTTTCTGCAAAGCTTTGCATTTCATTTTATGAAAAACGGGATAGGTAAAAAAATCTCAACCCAGTTCTAGTTCCAGGTTATTCATTAACTGCAGTACCACTCAGCATTTTTAGATGTGTTATGTGGCTGTGACCCAGTTCACAATAATGCTTGGTAGAATTCCTTTCTTGCTTTCATATTGGAAAGTGGATGCCATAGTTTGTCATACAGCTGTTTGTAGTTTCGGTTGCCTGTGGAAAAATAGAGAAGTAAGCAATACTGCTCTTCATTAAGTTTTAGGGGCAATATTACAATATCTTCTGTGTATTATGTATTAGATCCTTGTAGTTAAGATCATCAAAAACATTAAAGCATGAACAGTACATTGTTGTGAAGACTCATTAAAGCTAATATCAACAGAAACAAGTTATAAGTTGCCTTCATGGAGTAAATATAAATATACGATAATAAATCAATCTTCAACCACAAAATCAATCTCTAATCATCAATCTCCAAAATCTTACAAGATCTCAAAAGAATATCAATTCACAAGTGGTATATTTTAAGCTTAAAAGTGTATCAGTTATTATCTGAAGTCTCCAAAAAAAAAAGAAAGAAAGAATTATAAACATTCCATTGGGTTCATAATTTGTAGCTATTTACTTGTAAGGAATTTTTCTTATTTCTATGGTAGAGATTTCATGAATCTATGTTTCCTGAAATTCCCAAATATTTCATTATTGCTCTCAAATTTATTTTGGAGATGTCTCCCTGAATTGAGTGTGCATTTAAAGATAGAAAATATATTTTGTTATAAATTGTATTTATAAACAGTGGTGAGGCAATTGCTAAGTGATTTTCATATTTCACTGTAGAGTTATCCTTCATTTAACTGTATTACATTAGCAAACTTATACTTTAAATCCAAAACATGTTTTAAAGAGTAGAGACCCCACACTTTCTTCCTTCCAGCTTGGCAGTGAGGTCAGATGAACTTCAAACATTGACTTTTCATTACTTCATAACCGGAACCTAGTTTAAGTTACTTAACTCTTTTGGACTCAATTTCCAGATTTATCTAATGGATGTAATAATTAAATATGAAAAGCTAAACAAGCTCTGAACAGAGATGGGTCCCAATGAGTTTAGACACTCCCTTTTCCTATACCCAAGGTCTCTGTGAAACTCGCCTTGGAAAAAATAGAAGTACTTTGCTCTATTGTTTGGAAAAACTCAGTAATAAACTCCAATAGGGTTTGGTGCTTGAACTTAAGCAGGAGTATTAGAGAAAGGGGAACACTTTTTCATCCATATGCAGTAAAATATAAACACATGTATGAGAAATATATTGCCTGAACTGTTATGTTGGGCTGTAGATGTATTTGTAATATTTTATTTCATTAAAGCATCTAAATCTCTATAGCAAATAGTAACATTTTTAATCTTGATGTTTATGATTTTCTGCAGGTTTGAAATATATTAGAATTAGGGAATTGAGAATATTTGCATAATTATGTTAAATGTTATATGCACTGTGGGCTGGGAAAAGTGTTAACATTATGGTGCCATCTGGAAAATATTTCCTGTCTTTAATATGAATGTAGATTTGTCTCTGAGAAGGACATATGTTGTTTGTGTTTATATGTCTCTGAGTGTCTTTACTTTCCAAGAGTTACTGAAAAGGGATAAAAGCTTGCAAAAAAAAAAAAAAAAGAAAGAAAGAAACAAGGAAAGTCTAGATTTTAAAGGGGCCAGGACTTGAAATAATTAAGTTGACTCCTCATTGTTCTGCTGAAGTCCTTCTGCCCAGATGGTTTTTGTCTTAGTTTCCTACTGCTTCTTAATAGAAACACCTCAAGTGGATGGCTTTAAAGGATAAAAATTTATTTTCTCACAATTCGGGAGGCTAGAAGTCCAAATTCAGCGTGTGATTCTAGGGGGAGGTCCTTTCTTGTCTATTTCAGCTTTTAGAAGCAGGCAATCCTTGGAATTTCTAGGCTTGTAGATCGGGGTGGATTATCCAATAAGCAAGGTAACCAGATCATCTGTAGTAAACAATTTCACTACAGATTAGTAAGTAAGCACAAGTAAGCCTGTGCTTACCTTGCTTACTGGGCCATCAGCCCCTGTCAGGGACTGTAAATTTAAAAAGAGACTTTGATTCTGTTGGAAGGTGCTGTGGGATTGGGAGAGAGACGGATACCAGCCATACCTAGAAGCAGAATCTTTGATGTGGTGAAAAAATGTGAAATTGTTCACTACAGGTGGTCTGGTAAGCAAGGTAAACACCATGTTTACCTTGCCTATCGGATAATCCACCTGTGTTATAGATCCATCTGCCTCCACCATCTTCCAGTAGTGTCTGTCTTCCCCCTGTGTCTGTTTGCTTGTCTCTGTGTCTGTGCTACTCTTTATATCATTCAGAAGTTATTAGATTTGGGACACACCCTACACTGATATGATCTCATTAATGTAACAAAAAATCCTATTACCAAATAAGATTATATCCACAGGTATAGGAGTCAGGACTTCCGCACATATTTTCGAGAAACACAATTCAATCAATAACAGTGTTATTCTAACCAGAGTAATTCTAACTTTTCTGAAAATAGACCATAGATTATTTGTATCACGCATTTCTCTGTAAGAGGATGGAAGAGGGAGGTAATTACAGGGTAAGACAAAATCTTGTAAACGGGAAATAAAGATTTCCCCAAAGTGGCTGGATTCTCGTGTTAAAGGAATAAACATCTCCTTTTGAGGGATAAGGATGTGGACTTAGGTCTGTAAGGCTAGGAATGAGAATGTGCTCATTAAGGGAATCATGTAAAGGTTATAAATTATATTTTTCCTCCCTGGTCTGGAAACAGATATATTTAGCATCTAACTTAATTTTTTTTTCCCCTGGTAATGTATTTACCACTGATTATCCTCAAGTCTTCCAAGTAAAATACACACAATTGCTCTGAGTTAATGATATTTCGCAAATGTTGTACTGCTCAGCCTACATCTATCTATGGTTTTAGAACTGTCCTGAGGTGAGAGAGATTAAGTCCTGGGATTTCCTGATTCCAGGAAAGCAGTAGATACCCAAGGAGTGGCTGAGAATGGCCAAAAGAAGCCAGGTAAGAGCAAAGAGGTACATTATTACACAGTCTGACTTAGTACTGAATGGGAGATAGACCCCTTTTCATTTTACGCAGAATTACTAGCAGATAAAGCTTGGCGAGACTACGTCCCACATACTTTGGACATGATATCAGGAGGGATCAGTCCCTGGAGAAGGACATCATGCTTGGTGAAGTAGAGGGTCAGCGAACAAGAGGAAGACCCTCAACAAGATGGATTGACATAGTGGCTGCAATAATGGGCTCAAGCTTAACAGTGATTGTGAGGATGGCGCAGAACCGGCAATGTTGTAGGTAGGGTTGCTAAGAGTCGGAACCAATTCGAGGGCACCTAACAACAACAAAAATAAACCCTGGAGGGAGGAGTCCTCAGGTGGCACAAACTGTTAAGTGCTCGACCACTAGGTAAAAGTTGGCAGTTCAAACTCATCCAGAGTCACGTTGGAAGACAAGCCCTGACAATCTGCTTCCGAAAAGCAACAACAAAGCTTGGAGAAGAAATAGAGGGGATAGACAGAACTTCCGGTTTCTCATCTTTTTCTATAATTTTTTAAAGTGTTTGCATGAAGCCCTAAGAGTTTTGAGGAGATGCCTCCTTGACTTAGGGGCAGATGGTTAAGAAATGACTGAGAAAGTTGAGCTGCAAGTCCTCTATATCCTCTTCCTGAAATTTTTCTATATGAACTTCCATATGAGAATTAATTCATTAAAAGATTCCTATGACACAGAAAATTTGGGAATAACTGATATTTTTATGAAGTGTGAAAACATATTTAATGTACGTAAAAAATAAAATGCACTTTTGTTCATGGCAAAATATGAAAGTAAAGTAGGCACGGTATTTGCCTTTTTGCCGTGGTAGAATCACTGACATTTTAAAGACTTCTATAATACTATGGAATAGGATTTTTTTTTACTTTAAATTTGCTGTCTTTGTAGGGTTAAGATAATCAATTCCTTAATGCTTATAAGCAGATATTTTAAAAGAATGAAAGGAAGAAAGTAGTTTTGTGTTGTACTGAATTTAAAGGTCTTTGAACATTAATTCCACATTGAAGAATCCATTACGGTAGAGGTCATTTGTGTCTTTTCAAATACCTGCTTAGCAAGTAATTAATAATAGGTCAGTTGATTAAAATTAGAAGGTGGAGAACGGAGCCCTTGAATCTTCTCCATCACATCCAGGGAGTGTTCAATGCTTCTATGCCACCATTTCACAATTAAATATTTCCATCCCTGTCTCCTAACTGTCCAGATACCCACAGACCCCCTGTGGAAATGTATTCTTATATTGGAACTTATCCAGTTCTCTTACTAATTACGAATATATGCATACATAACCCATTTCTGTAGTGTAACTGGTTACCCTTGGGAGATAAGAATTTGTGAACTGTGGAGCAAGAACAATAAACTAAGAAAAGAAAAACATTGCTGTCGAGTCAATTCCAACTCACAGTGACCCTATCAGACAGAGTTGAATTGCCCCATAGGGTTTCCAAGGAGCAGTTGGTGGATTTGAACTGCTGACCTTTTGGTTAGTAGCCGAACGTTTAACCACACTGTGCCGCCATGGTTCCCAATAAACTAGGAGCCTGACCTTATTTCTTGTCCTTATTCTGTCATGAACTGTATCTGTCATGAATAAGCCTCTTTGAGATTGTATTTCCTCACTTGTGAATTGAGAAATTATGTTCTATAGAACACAATTTTCTTTAGATGTTAATAGGCTTTAAGAAAAATATTAAGCAGCATAAAACAGTGATATTTATGGCATGACTTCTCAGAAGCTTTACTGTGCAAATGTTCACTGTAAATCCTCAAAATGAAGCTATGTACGCAACATTTCCCAACTTTATTTAACCATGAAACCCTGTGTTACCAGAGTGTCTTGTAGGAGTACTATTCAGTGCACCAGATTTGAGGAATCCTGGTAATGACATTTCTCTGATGGTTCCAATATTCTGCCTTCCATTTTCTGCATGTGAGAGAAGTAGAGGTGTGAATGCCTATTAATAGTAAGATCAGTATTGGTAGGTTTTTATCAGACTTACTTAATTAGAATATCTAGGGTAAGAAGGCTAAAAAGCTGAAAAGCCTCCTAGGTGAGGATAATATAACAAACAAACAAACAAAACAACTCTCATGAATGGCAGAATTGACGTAAATGTAAAGGAAATTGCCCTAGGCCTAGAACAAAGAGAAACTGTGAACACAGAGTAGTGATTTTGTACTGGAGCCAGTTTTTTCCCTGGGAACTTTGCGATTCCTGAAATTCTACAAGGCCACAAGTTCTAAGGATTTAAAGTAAAGCTGGAGGAAGAAACAGAGTAATACCTTCTATGAATGAGTCTGAAAGAGATCCACCCAAAAAGTGAAACGTAGGGATGCCTATCAGTCTTCATCTTAACACAGGGTAAAATGGAAGAAAAGGTTTTAAAAAAAGTCTCTTCCAAGAATATCTAACCACAAGCCCATACAGGATTACAACTAGAACTCACACTACCTCTGTGGCCCCCAAATCCCAAGATGAAAATTTAATCTCATTTTGCCTTAGTTACCCTATGGATCACTTTGGTCTGACCTAGTTGTGCATGAGGTCACTATGTGTCAGGGGCAATTAGACAGTCACTAACTGATTGATGACCTCACGTACCTGAAGGGAGCACAAACAAAACCCTCTCTGAAAGAATGGTCTTAAATGCTTGATCAGGGACAAAGACTCTTTTTTGGTGCTGTGTATAGAATATGTGGTCAGCAAATAACTATGGCCCCTGACTTCATGGAAGTTATATTCTAGTATGTTCCAGTGCACACGAGTACACTCTTAGACATCCACCAACTGTATATGAAAGAAGGCAAATTAGTATATCATGTTTAGTGACCAAAGGTACGTGTTCAACCTTTAATTTCAATACAAGGTTGGTTTACATTAGAAGATCAACCAATGAAATTCACATTAACAGATTAAAGGAAAAAAAAATGATCATTTTAAAAATCTCATGGGATTTGGTTCCTTGCTTTGAAGGTTTAGGGTTATGGTTTCATGAGAAATCCCAGTTAATTGACCTAATAACTTGTTCAGTACTTCTGTTCTACCTCCTAGTTCATTGTGTACTTCCTGGGGTCTTAAAAGCTTGCAAATTGCCATCCAAGTCACAAAATTTGGTCTCTGTTCTCCTGGAGCAACAGAGGAAGAAGGAGAATCAGAAAAAGGAGGAGGATATGGAATATGTGGCTAATTGCCTTCATGAAAACTGTTACCTTTGCCATGAGACCGGAAGAAATGGATGATGCCTGGCTACCATTATTAAACATTTGATCAAGGATTCTCTAGAGGAATTCTGACCAAAATGGGGGAAATGCAGAACAGAATTTCAAATTCTTATGTACTCCAGACTTCTGGAGCCATGGAGACTGGATAAGCCCCCAAAATATTGCCCTGAGAATATCTTTACACCTATAAACCAAAAATATCCACTGAAGTCTTCTTAAAATCAAACAATAATTTGGCTTATCTAGTAAAAGATGTCTGCCTTGAGCATTATGCTTTTTTAAGAACTACTTATATGGTATCAAATTGACAACAGCAACTTGAAAGATTAGATAGGAACCTTAGGGGACAGTGAATTTATGTTAATGGGGGAGAAACAGCTCAGAAAAGGAGGGTGAGAATGGTTGCACAACTCGAAGAATGTAATCAATGTCACTGAATTGTAGAAACTGTTGAATCAATGTATGTTTTACTGTGTATATTCTCAACAACAATAAAGTTTAAAAAAAGAGGCAGGATAAAAATAAAACACTTGAGGAAAGTCAAGTTTCATTTATGACAAAACTTCTTATACTAGCAATAGAGTAATAAATCCTTGATAATAATATATATGTGTTCATATATACTGTTTTGAATATAAGAAAGTGTTTAAATATAAGCATCCTATGTGATCGCAATTTATAGCCAGATCTGGTAACCATTGCTCTAAATGGCCCATTTTGTCTCATGTAAATGTAATTATATTGAGTAAATATAATCTAAAAACTCCTTTTTTTCTATAAATGCTAGGGACTTAAAAAAATGGCCTGTATTAAGCGTAACATCCCAGGCTATCAGTTCCAGCTGATTTTATAACATAATAGCAATAAAGCACACAAGTATGAATTGATGAAGTTCTCACTTGTTTTTTTTCTGCTCATTTTAAATAATAGCTTTATTGACAAAATCCACATTCATAAAATTCACACTTGAAATGTGAGACTCAGTGATTTTTAGTATATTCACAGAGATGTGTAACCATCACTACCATCTAATTTTAGAATATTCTCATCACTCCAGAAAGGAACCAATCCTGTGCCCGGCAGCAATCATGTCCCATCTCCACCCCTGAATCTTTGTAAACCATTAACCTACTTTCTGTCTCTATGGATTTGCCTATTGCAGATGTTTCATATAAATGGATTCATGCAGCATGTGGCCTTGGCATTTGGTTTTTTTCACTCAGCATAGTGTTTTTAAGAGTCATGCATATCGTAGCGTATTAGTACTTGATTCCTTTTTATAACCGAATAATAGTACATTGTATGGATATACCACATATTGTCTGTTTGTTTTTATTTCAGCCAACCTAGTGAGTATAAGGAGCCCTGGTGGTGCGGTGGTTAAAAGCTCAGCTGTTAACCAAAAGGTCAGCAGCTCGAATCCACCAGCCATTCCTTGGAAACAGTATGGAGCAGTTCTGCTCTGTCCTATAGGGTTGCTATGAGTCAAAATTGACTCAACGGCAACAGGTCTAGTGGTATCTCATTTTGGTTTTGATTTGTATTTTCCAAATGACTAATGATGCTGAACATCTTTTCATTTACTTATTGAACATTTGTGTGTCTCCTCTGAAGAAATGTCTATTCAAATCCTTTGCCCATTTTTAAATTGAGTATTTAGTCTTTTTATTGTTGAATTGTAAGAGTAATTATTATTTTCTGGATCCAAGTCCCTAATCAAATATATGATTTTCAAATATTTTTTTCCCATTATGTGGACTGTCTTTTCACTTTTTTGATGGTGTCTTTTCTTTTTTTAATTTTGATGTAGTCCAATTTATCTATTTTTTCCCTTTCGTCACTTGTGTTTTTGGTGTCGTATCTATAGTGTTTATAATCTGAGGTCATGAAGATTCACTCCTATGTTTTCTTCCAAAAGTTTAATAGTTTGAGCTTTTACCTATAGGTCTATGATCCATTTTTGAGTTAATTTTGTATTTGGTATAAGATAAGGTGTCCAACTTCATTCTTTTGCATGCGATATCCAGGTGTACCACACCATTTGTTGAAGACTTTCTTAGGTTTTAAAAAATGAGAACATGTAAATGAAATGGAAATGGAACTGTCAAAGCCTCACTCACAAACCACCTCTTCAGAAATAAACTAGAAATTGTGATAGTGTGGTAACTTTACTCAGGGTTGTAATTCTGAAATAAACTGTGGTCCATCCATTTCCACCAAAATAAAGTCTTTTTGTGGCAAATTGAATCATTTCATATGCAAATCCAGCACAAAACCAATCAATTTTCCTGTGGCCAGTAAACTTGATAATTTTTTTTTTTTTTAGAATTTTAAAGATAGCAGTTAAGAGACATATTTACCTGCCAATACAAGAAACAGGTATCCATTCAATCACTAAAGCTATCTTGCAAGTCAAAGTGTCAAGTAACAGCCAGATGTGGAAGATTCAGCAGAATAAGGCAGACATTGGCTCTATCTTCACTGAGTCTAACCAGCATTCTTCACAAAGCAATGTGCTCTGTGTGTGTGTTTTCCTAAAATGATACTGTTTCATTTCTTTTCATACATTTATTCATTAAAACTAAGTGTCTGCATGTGTCAGGTGTGTGGTAGGCAATAGTAAAACAATAAATAGTAACGGATACTATCCTAGTCTCATGGGACTTGGAACATAGCGATGAAGATCCATATTAGTCACATAAACTGGACAAAAATTACACAACAAAATGATGACAGCTCCTACAAAAAAGGGATTCACAGTGCTGTTAAAGTCTATAATGGAGGGATGGATTGAGTTCTTTTAAGAATCAGAGAAGAGAAGACATTCCTGAGAAAATGCCACTTGATCTAAGATCTGAAGTCCTAGTAGTTCTGATGAATGAGGTCAGCTTTTTAGATGAGAAAACTAAGTATGCACAGAGTCCCGGGGAGGAAGAAGCTACTGGCAAGTGTGAGCACATAGCAAGAGATGAGGTCACATTAAGGAATTGTGTTCTTATACTCTACAAACAGTGGTATTGAAGAGACTTAACATGCACTGAGGAGGAGCAGAGACTAATTGTCCAGACAGCAAAGGACTATCCAGAACTAAAATGTGTCTGTCTGCTTGCTTGTAAGTCAGAGCAAGACACTTCCATCTGGATTTGGAGGAAAAGGACCTGGTGTTTTCTTTCTTTGTCTTCTCTGCCACCAGCCTTGATATACCTCTGACTGTTTGTTTTATCTGTATAATTTTATGCTTCTTCTCTAACGATCTGCCATTTACAGTCAGTGTAACTACTAGACAGGACTAGGCGGTACATCGTCAAGAGGTCTTCTCCAATCAATTCAATCTGGACACCTGCTCAAGATTTTCAAAGCCCCCAAGGGTCACTCTGTGAAGGTCATTGTCACAGTTGGGAACTCTATCTTCTTGTTCCAAATCTGACCCAAACAAGTTTTAAGACTGTGGACAAATTTCTTTACCTTAGTTGGCCTCAGTTTCTGTATTAGATAAACTTTAATGTCCCTTCTAGCTAGAAAATTAGAAAACTCTATTTCCAGCAATTGTCTACATTTGGTCTGCATTTGAATCTTAACATCTCCAAAGGTATTTCAGTTTAGACTTACTGAATTTGTTTCTTCCCCCCATTAAGTAGCCCATACAGAGAAGATACTATTCATCCCCCGCATTGGAATATTGTGTTATTTGGAGCATGGCTCCAAGCCTAGCCCTTCCAGGATTTTTTGAAATGCCAAAAACAGAGTCAGCTAGAGAAAGTAGAAAGGAAGAATTCTTAAGCGATTCATAGCAGTTGACTCTCCTCACTCAGTATAAATTGTTATTCACCTCCTGTGAGTGGGGAAATGACTATTTACAAAGCTATTACAGGTCTCATTAATTGTCATTATTATTCACAGATATCTCTACAATTACCAGAGTGCCTCTGTGCACTTCACCTTGGAGTTCTCTTTTTAATTAGTCATATTGAGTGTAACTAGCTGACCTCCTTGCATAATGGATAAGGCAAAGGAAGTACACAGCAAGGTGATTAAAAACAGGATCTTTGTTTTAGGAGGGGAAAGGAATGAGTCTATGAGGATCAATCAGCAACACTTCATCACCAAATGCTGAAGAAACTTTACCTACAGAGAAACCCAAAGAAATGACACTGTTATACATACAGAATGAGGACATTTCGATGGACTTCCCTTCCTCCAGGGAGGGAGGAGAAACACAGCCTTCCAGACCATGGAAAGCAGGAATTAAATTGTTAGCAATGCTCTTATCATCCTGTTATTTAAACATTTAACCTAATGCCCTGATGAACCATGATTAATAAGAAATCTGCGCATGGTATTAATTTATGTTGATGGAACTTATTGTCAAGTGGCACAAGCACATTGCAGATTTATAATTTATTAGTTAGGCTGATTCGTCCTTGTGGTTCACCTGAATATAAAGATCAGTAAGTTTGTCTATATTTAGCAATTTCAGATCAATAATGTAATACTTCTTTTTTTTTTTTTGTATAATACAGTGCAGATTTTTTATCAGACTTTTGGGAAAAAACTCTTTCAAAGAAGGATATGTGTTTGCTACATTCTGCAATGTTTTCTACTTTTATCAGTCAATCAAAACTGTTACTGAGCACCTACCATACTCACCTCCATGTGCTAACTGCTGAAGTGAGTAACATAATAATAGTAACAAAAGAGTAATTAACAATTAGAATGCGTATTGTAACAGGGTAAAAGTGATGAAGTTTAAAGAAGGAACAAGCATATGATGAGTAAAAGAAACAGGGAAAAATTCACAGGAAATAAAGATTGAACTAGATTTAATGATATATGTTGACAGCTATACATAAAAGGAATAATAATCTAGATAAAATGAAAAATCAAAACAAAATATAAAGGTAAGAAGACCAGTGAAAACTTTGTCTTAAAGAGTTCACTTTGAGAAGCATAAAGAAATAGAATAGAAAATATAGAAAAAATACATAGAGTTTTAAAAGGCAAGAAGAGGATTATAAAATTATTATATTGGGCTTCCAAAAGACATTGTGATAATGATAATTTCCAAATGTTGCTCTAGACAATTCTTTCAAGCATTTTCACAGCAATAATCTGTAGTGGGAAAGCCAAAGGTTATCATCGTCCTCATTTAGCAGATGAGGAAACAGACTCATTATAGTTAAAGGACTAGTAAGTGGTGTCCACAGCTTGTGGGGGTGGTCTGACTTCTAACACAGGGATCTCACAACTCTGTGGGCCTCTTAGAGAAGTTACAATGTGCCACTCAAGGAAGATGAGTCTTACTGCACAGTCAGGATGGATCGGAAAGAGTACAAGTGGGAGTCAAAGGAAGCTGGGGCCAAGCATTCACTGCAATGTCTGCCTTCACTCAGGTAGTGGGAGTGGTTATGATATAGGCTAAGGAGAAATCTGGTGAGCCAAGAAGATTAGTTCAGAAGGAAGAAAATGATGACAAATTCAAGAATATGGAAGCAAAGCTTTGCAAATGTTCTATATGTGCTTTAATTTGTTAGGTATCAGGCATAAATCACATCCTGACTGTAAATTAGACGCAAAGAGTGCTAAAATCACATAATAGCGTACTGTGTTTATTGGTTTAGTAAAGAATTACACCCAAGAAAACCCTATGGGGCGGTTCTACTCTGTCACATAGGGTTGCTATGAGTCTAAATCAACTGGAGGGCACCTAACTACAATAACAAAAAGCTGGAATACACAGGAGGTGAGTTTGATTTTTTGCAACCAAAGGAAGAGACCCTCTTTTACCTATATAAAGCTAATTCCTCCATGACTGTCTGGGATCCCATTTCCTCCTTTTCTCAATCAAATACCCAAACTCTCTTCTGTGCCTTTACCCATATTTCTGTAATGGCTTTCTTTGTTTAGCATGTAAATATCTATGTAAGCACTATGTATTTTTCTAGCTACTCTATATGTTTTCTTACCTATACTGTCTTATTAACGAATACTGTGGAGTATATTCCTTCCTTCTTGACTGCTGCTTCCACGGACATTGATGGTTGATCTAAGTAGAATGAAATCATTGACAATTTCAATTTTTTTATCCATTTATCATCATGTTGTTTATTTGTCCAGCTGTGAGGATTTGCATTAGGCAACTCTGCTGCAAAATACCTCTTTAAAGTTTTAAAAAAATAAAGGGATCACTTTGATGACTAAGGTACATCTAACTTAAGCCACGGTCTTTGCAGTTGCCTCATATGCGTGCGACAAAGTTGGATAATGAAAAAGAAAGACAGAAGAACTGTGGCATTGGTGAAGAGTACTGATCATACCACAGACTGCCAAAAGAATAAACAAATCAGTCTCAGAAGAAATACAGCCAGAACATCCCTTAGAAGCTAGGATGGTGAGATTCCTACTTGCCTGTTTGGACACATCATCAGGAAAGACTAACCGCTAGAAAAGGACATCATGTTTTTAAAGCAGAAAACAAAACAAACAAACAAACAAACCAATTGCCACTGAGTCTATTCCAACTCATAGCAACCTTATAGGGCAGAGTAGAACTGTCCTATAGGGTTTCCAAGGCTGTAAATCTTTACAGAAGCAGATTGTCATGTCTTTCTCCCACAGAGCTGCTGGTGGATTCGAAACTCTGACCTTTCAGTTACAGACAAGCACTTAACCACCACCACCAGGGCTCCTTATTTTGTAAAGTAGGGGGCCAACCAAAATGAGGAAAACCCTCAATGAGATGGATTAACATAATAGCTGCAACAATGGACTCGAATATACCAATGATCATGAAGATGGCGTAGAACTGGGCAATGTTTCATTCTGTTGTACGTGGGGTTTCCATGTGTCGGAACCAACTTGTCATTAACAACAATATATTCTCTCCTAATCTTTGAAACATTTGACCATTTCTTTCATCTCAACATTGCTCTCTCAGGTTTGTTTCTACATCTCTACCTTCCTCAATTTTCTTGAAGAGACTAACCTACTTTAATTCATTCCTTAAAATCAGTGTTGCCTAGAGCAACACTTATGTTCTAATGATTAGATTCAACCATTTTATCATCTATTTGTCTATCTATCTACCTATCTATCTATCATCTATCTATCTATACATAAATACACCTATCATCTATCTATATATTGAATACCTCTCCTACACTTGCCATGATTATATATACTGGGGATATGATGTGAAAAAATCAAAGTTCCTTATTTTATGGCACTTAAAATCTAAAGGAGGTAAAAGACAATGAACTAATAAATACAGCATACAATGTTCAGTGACTATTAGTGTTGTAAAGGGGAAAAATGCAAAGTAAAATGATAGAGACAGATGTATTCTGAGCAGTTTGGTCAGGGAAGAACTCTCTGAGAAAATGGCATTTGAACAAAAAATTGAATGATGTAAAGGAGAATGCCATTTGCATCAGGGTGCCCAAGACTACCTTCCGGCTCACTAATTCTATAGAAAGACTCACCAGACTCTGAAAAGCTATTATGCTCATGGTTACCATCTATTGTTGTGAAAGGATACAGATTAAAATCAGAAAAGGGGAAAAGCAAGTGGAACAATCTCCAGAAGAAACCAAGCAAAAGCTTCCAGGTGTCCTCTCCCAATGGAGTTGTGTGGACACACTTAATTCTCCCAGCATTCATGTGTGATAACACATGTGAAGTGTTGTCAAAAAGGGAAGTGCATCCAAATTCTGGTATCCATGCTTTTTATTAGGAGACACTCTATATATATTATATGTCATCCTGTAGCACCTTTGTGATTGACCTCAACTACTCAGACTCCAGTCCCCCAGAGCAAAACAGGCCTTCACCAGAAATCATATAGTTACCATAAACTATCTGATAAAGCTTGTAGTCTTTGATCTTCATCAGTAAGTGCTTCAAGTCCTCTTCACTTTCAACAAGCAAGGTGTGTCATCTGCATATTGCAGGTTGTTAATGAGTCTTCCTCCAATTCTGATGCTGAATTCTTCCTCATCTAGTTCAGCTTCTCAGGTTATTTGCTTGGCATACAGATTGAATAAGTATGGTGAAAGGATACATACTACCCTGAAGCACACCTTTCCTGTTTTTAAACCATACAGTATCCCCTTGTTCTGTTCAAAAGACTGCCCGTTGGTCTTTGTAAAGTTTCTGCATGAGCACAATTAAATGTTCTGGAAATCACATTCTTCACAATGTTATCCATAATTGTTATGACTGGCACAGTCGAATGACTTTACATAGTCAATAAAACACAGGTAAATATATTTCTGGTATTCTCTGCTTTCAGTCAAGATCCATCTGACATCAGCAGTGATACTCTGTTCCACGTCCCCTTCTGAATCCTGCTTGAACTTCCAGCAGTTCCCTGTACATACACTGCTGCAACCGTTTTTTAATTACCTTCAGCAAAATTTTACTTGTGTGTGATATTAATGATGCTATTTGATAATTTCCACATTCTGTTGGCTCACCTTTCTTTGGAATGGGCACAAATATGGATCTCTTCCAGTAGTTGGCCAGATAGCTGTCTTCCAATTTTCTTGGCATAGACAAGAGGACATCTCCAGTTCTGCATCCATTTGTTGAAACATCTCAATCGGTATTCCCTCAATTCCTGGAGCCTTGTTTTTCGCCAATACCTTCAGTGCAGCTTGGGCTCCTTCCTTCAATACCATCAGTTCTTGATCATATAAACCAAAAAAAAGCCGTTGCTCTCAGGTCGATCCCAACTCATGGCAACCCTATAGGACAGAGTAGAACTGCCCCATAGAGTTTCCAAGAAACAGCTGGTGGATTCAAACTGCTGACCTTTTGTTTAGTAGTCATTAGCACTTAACTACTATGCCACCAAAAGGTATCTCATAAAGTGGTTGAACTTTGACCATTTCTTTTTGGTACAGTAACTCTGTATATTCCTCCTATCTTCTTTTGATGCTTCCTCGGTCATTCAATATTTTGACCATTGAATCCATCAATATTGCAACTCAAGGCTTGAATTTGTTCTTCAGTTCTTTCAGCTTGAGAAATGCTGAGCATGTTCTTCTCTTTTGGTTTCTACCTCCAGATCTTTGCACATATCACTATAATACTTTACTTTGTCCTCTCTAGCCACCCTTTGAAATCTTCTGTTCAGCTCTTTTACTTCATCATTTCTTCCATTCGCTGTAGCTACTCTACTTTCAAGAGCAAGTTTCAGAGTCTCTTCTGACATCCATTTTGGTCTTTTCTTTCTTTCCTGTCCTTTTAATGACCTTTTGATTTATTTATGCACATGCCTTTGATGTCATCCCACAACTGGTCTGGTCTTCAGTCATTAGTGTTCAATGCCTTAAATCTACTCTTGAGATGGTCTCCAAATTCAGATGAGATATACTCAAGTTCTCGTGATCTTGTTTTAATTTTCTTCAGTTACACCTAGAACTTACAGATGAGCAATTGATGGTCTGTTCTAGAGTCAGCCTCTGGCCTTGTTCTGACTGATAATATTGAGCTTTTCCATTGTCTCTTTCCAAGGATGTAGTCGATTTGGTTCCTGTGTTTTCCATCAAGTGAGGTCCAGGTGCATCATCTCTGTTTATGTTTATACTTCATACATTCCACATTCTGATTATTAATGGATGTTTGCAGTTGTTTCTTTTCATTTTGAGTCGTGCCATATCAGCATATGAAGGTCCCAAAAGCTTTACTCCATCCACATCATTAAGGTCGAATCTACTTTGACGAGGTGGCCCTTTCCCAGTCATATTTTGAGTGCCTTCCAACCTGAGGGGCTCATCTTCTGGCACTATATCAGATAATGTTCCGCTGCTATTCATAAGG
>NW_004444086.1:755082-775384 GCF_000243295.1 Trichechus manatus latirostris
CAAAGACTACAGCCTTCAGTATGGATTACACCTCAACATAAAGAAAACAAAAATCCTCACAACTGGACCAATAAGCAACATCATGATAAAAGATTGAAGTTGTCCAGGATTTCATTTTACTTGGATCCATGATCAATGCCCACAGAAGCAGAAGTTAAGAAATCAAACGACGTATTGCATTGGGCAAACCTGCTGTAAAGGACCTCTTTAAAGTGTTAAAAAGCAAAAATGTCACTTTGAGGACTAAGGTGCACCTGACCCACGCCAGGGTATTTTCAATCGCCACATATACATGCAAAAGTTGGAATATGAATAATGAAGACCGAAGAAGAATTGATGCCTTTGAATTATGGTGTTGGTAAAGAGTGTTGAATATACCATGGACTGCCAGAAGAATGAATAAGTACGTCTTGGAAGAAGTACAGCCAGAGTGCTCCTCAGAAGTGAGGATGGAGAGCCTTCCTCTCACGTATTTTGGACATGTTATCGGGAGGGACCAGTCCCTGGAGAAGGACATAATACTTGGTAAGATAAAAGTCAACAAAAAAGAGGAATATCCTCAACAAGATGGATTGATACAGTGGGTGCAACAATGGGCTCAAACGTAGCAATGAGTGTGAGGATGGCGCCAGACTGGGCAGTGTTTTGTTCTGTTTTACATAGGGTCGCTATGAGTCGTAACCGTCCCAATGGTACCTAACAACAACAACAAACTTGATAAAACTGGTACCACATGACCAAGGTCTCCAGCATATAAAAACTCTCTTATCAGGCAGAATATTCCAAGGAATCAGAGTCATCTCCCAGGAGCCCTCCAAGGGTCAGTCCTGAAGACAGGCCTTTCTTGGGAGTGTGCAGGGTTTGAGCAGTCCAGGCCTGCAGAATTAATCCTTTTCTGCATACCATTCAAAAATCTGATGTAGAAACATCTTTGTCAGAGTGAATATCAAGTGAGCCTGGTGGCGCAATGGTTAAGTACTTGACTGCTACCCGAAGGTGGTTGAAACCCACCAGTGGATCCATGGGAGAAAAGACCTAGTGTAAAGATTACAGCCTACAAAACTCTGTGATATAGGGTCACTGTGAGTCAGAGCTGACTGAACAGCACACAACAGCAACAAAAACACAAATAGGACTGTCTTCAGCATTTTTCATGAACTCAAAGTAGACCGGTAACTACAGAATAAATATATGTGGTGAAGAACAATAGGAAATAAGTTCAGAGAGGTAGATAACCAAGAATAAGATTTTGTTATGCTTTATACACCTCAATATATATACAACCTACACATTTTTCTAATCACTTGATATGTGTATCCAACATCTTTGGAAATTCTGTTTAAATAGTTTACAAGCATATGAAACTAACTTATATCCTAAATGAAACCTATTAACTTTCCTACCAATCTGGGTTTTTTTCCTCCATTCCTCAGCTTGATGAATAGTACAGACCAGCTATACAAACAGATATGCAGAAATAATCTTAGTTCTCTCTCTCTACCTTATCTCCCATTTCTAATAACCTACCATGATGAGTTTATTCTAACTCCTTAACGTTTACGGACCCTCATTCTCCAATATACAATTATTTTAATCCTAGAAAATTCCTATATAACTGCAATAGCATGTCTCCATCCTTCACCCATCTTTCCCCTTACTCTCATACAATTCATTATACATTTTGTTGTCATAATAAATCTTGAAAATATGAATCTTATTCTGATCTCTCTTGGTAAAACCCTTTTGTGCCAATCTTATCCCTAGAAGCCATCACAACAAAGCATTTAAGATCCTGTACAACTTCATCCTTGTCTACTCATATACTTCATTTTCAGTAATTTTCCATAAGTCTATTATGGTCTTTTTATTCTAGTGATATAATAATTTAATTAATCAATCTATCTATTTATCTGTATTAAATTGTAAACCTATGGCTGAGGATAAAAAGAAAGAGAAATGAAGGTAATATTACTGTGGACGTATTTTAAACCATCTGATTCAGTTCTGGCACAGAAGTAAGAAGCCATTGTCAGCTGTCTTAGTCATCTAATGCTGCTATAACAGAAATATCAAAAGTAGATGGCTTTAACAAACAGAAATTTCTTCTCTCACAGTCTTAGGAGGATAGAAGTCCAAATTCAGAGTGCCAGCTCTAGGGGAAGGCTTTCTCTCTCCATCGGCTCTGGAAGAAGGTCCTTGTCATCAATCTTCCCTTGGTCTAGAAGCTTCTCCATGCAGGAAACCTGGGTCCAAATGACTCATTCTGCTGCTCGCATTGCTTTCTTGGGGGTATGAGGTCCCACTATCTGCTCACTTCTCTTTCCTTGTATCTCTTGTAAGATAAAAGGTGATGCAGACCACACCCTAGGGAAACTCTCTTTACATTGGACCAGGGATGTGGCCTGAGTTAAGTGTGTTACATCCCACCCTAATTCTCTTTAACATAACTCAATCTAGCCTCGTTAACCACAGAGATTAGGGTTTACCACACATAGGAAAATTACATCAATCACGAAATGAAGGACAGCAGCACAATACTGGGAATCATGGCCGAACCAAGTTGACATATATTTTTGGGGGACACAATTCAATCCATAACAGCAACTTTCAAATATCTGGAAAATTATGAGAGTTTTATTGAACTAGTACATACTACCCAACAAATCCTTGATGTCTCTTGCTGTGAAAATCATCTTGGAGAAAAAGGAAACCACTACGCTAGGTCAAAAAGCACGAATTTGTGTTGAAGTAAAAATAGTAGGAATCAGAGATGATGGAACCAAAGAAAATTTGAAGATAGAGAAATGTGATTATTTCTGGAAAGTAAAATTATCAACATATAGTTGTTTAAAGAAGAGATAGGCAAATCTGCCTTAGGGGGTGTCTTTGTTATCTAGTACTGCTCTAACAAAAATACCGTAGCTGGATGGCTTTAACAAAGAGAAATTTATTCTCTCACAGTTTAGGAGGCTAGAAGTCCAAATTCAGGTTGCCAGGTCTAGGGGAAGGCTTTCTCTCTCTGTTGGTTCTAGGGAAAGGTCCTTGTCATCAATCTTCCCCTGGTCCAGGAGCTTCTGCACACATGAACTCCAGGTCAAAATGTTGCACTCTGCTCCCCATGCTGCTTTTGGGGGTATGAGGTGCCCCTGTCTCTCTGCTCACTTCTCTCTTTTATATCTCAAAAGGAATTGGCTCAAGATACAGTGTAATCTTATAGATTGAGTCCTGCCTCGTTAACATAACTGCAACCTATCCTACCTCATTGACATCACAGAGGCAGGATTTACAACATATAGGAAAATCATATCAAATGATAAAATGGTGGACAATCACACAGTACTGGGAATCATGGCCTAGCCAAATTGATACTCATATTTTTTGGGGACACTATTCAATCCATGACTGGGGGCATGGGGCTGCAAGAGAATATTTTTATGTTTCTGCACAGTTAGGACTTTCTGAGAATATCATATTGAAACTTAGGACTTGAGTTAAAAACAAGCCTTGGCAGGTAATTTATAACTGATTATGTAGTAAAAGAACTCCAGAGAGATTTAGTTTTTAATAAGGAAATAATTGATGCAAAAATGAGACTCTAACCTGATTCAATGTGCATAGTATATCTAATGACAAATCTATTGGATTTGGTTAGAAGTGGAAGCATAGGTTTGGAAGAATCATAGTTCAAATGTTAAAAGTATCTTTGGTATTATTCAGTGCCAAGGATTCTAATCAACTATAGCAGAGTTCTCAAAATTCAGTAAGCTATGGAGCTTATTTAAGGGAAAATATTCTCAGAAACACTTAAAAAAATTATCTCAAACCTCCAGGAGCTCAATGACACCAATTTTAGAACACTGACTTGAAAATTACATTTTTTTTTCAGCTGTGAATAATCCCTAGGGAAAAAAAATGCAGTTTTGTCTTTTTATAATTCTATAAGTGAAAATACAGACCTAAAACAGGCTCATAGAATGAATATATACCCCAAACCGATCCAAGAACATTATGGGTTCCTGAATATCAACTTAAAAAACACTACATATTGAAATATTTCTCTTCTCATTTTATAGAATGATGACTTTAGTGATTAAAATCGTCCAACTAATTTTCATTTGTCTGATTCATGATTTTAGACTACAGTTTGACTTTTCATGTACATTTGACTTCAGAGAAAGAATAAGCTCATCATTTAATGCAGGTATCTGCATGTCCGGGTTGAGATAGATCTGTTAGTTTGAATTCATAAATTGTCCCATTCTGGTTTTTACATTTTATTTTGCTTTGCTCTTGGCTAGTTTTATGGCTTGGCTAGTGACTCTGCATATATTAACAATTAGACTTCCAAGGCTGCAAATCTGAAGCAAAATCCTGAAATGTGATCATCAATCACTCCTTTTGAAGGATGGCGAGCCTTCCTCAGGTGGCACTGCTCTTTCTCATCACAAAAATGAAACAAGGAAAAAGAAACCATGTCCTAGAGTTTATAATAACTGAGAAGATGAAGACATGTATCCTTGAAGGCAGAAATTCAAACATTCAGGAAAGAGATAGTATTGATTTCATGATATGAGATTCTGTCACAGAAGGTGGCTTAGGGGTTCTGAGAAATATATATTTTTTATTTTTTCAATCATGAATGATCCAATTGGTAAAGATATAAGAAGATACCCAAAGAATGCCAGAAAGACTACACACAGTGTGCTCTGATGAGCTCATGCTTTAAAATTCATTTACAAATCGTCAGAAAAAAACGCGCTTAAAGATCAATAAGACAACAACACGTACCAATAAAATTAATGTAATTGCATCTAAATCTCCTAATGAGTTTAGGCTTTTCAAAATTGCTCTGAACAGCAGTGTCTGCTCTTTTGGATAAAATCAAATCAAGAAAGATCATGAAATACTAAAGCCTGTTTTCAGCAGCCTGTGATATACTGTTGATGGACGATGTAAGGAACATTTTCTCTTTCATCATGTTCCTATCTTCACTGTCAAGGAGAACGAGCTGCAGCACAGTAAGAAGCAAATAAAACCTGATATGAATGGGAAGATTGTAAGAGAATACCTGGCTCTTATAAATGAATTAAATTCTCATGGTGGGAGGATAATTATATCTCAGGATATAGGGAAAATGTGTAAATGAGATCAGTGAACTACTGTTGGAAACCTTTGAAGAGTTTGAAGAATATGAATGATGCCAAAGGCCTGTGGAGAAATAAATGTCACAGCTAATTTTAAAAAAGGAAAGAAATAGAATCCTTGGCCTGTTTATTATTTATACATTTATTTATTCTTGCTCGACTAATTTCATATAGGCTTTGAGGGGATTTACACAAAATCTCTGCAGAAATAATAACTGCATCAATTAAAATATAACAGAAAAATATCAAATATGATGAAGAGGAGAAGGTCCTGACTACTGACATGTAAAGTACACTTTAGGTGACTTCTCATGTCTTCTTCAAGATGGACACCTTGTCCACAAGAGTGGACTCCCAGACTCTTTCCTGCTGACAACAGCTGACTAACTGATCCAGGTTAGGGCAGTTGATCAACTTTGGAACATTCATTCTTGCTTCCAATAAACAGAAGTTTAGAATAAAGCAATATGGAGACTGGGAGTTGTTGGAGTTCAATTACAGTATGAATGGTTCTGTAGATAGATATAAGAGCAGTAAACTGCTACTGCTGGTATTCTCCCTTTCTGAGACATAATTATTCATCTCTTCCTCTGATACTTCCCTCACTGTATTAGCTACTGTTGTAAATAAGAACCCCAAAGTTTCAGTGGTTTACCAAAGTAAAATTTAATTCGCTGCTCACAAAATAACTAAATGTGAGTGTTTTTGGTAAGATGGCTCTCCTGGGGGCTATCTTCCAAGTGACTATTTACAGACTTAGGCTTCTTCTATCTTGTGAATCTACGTTTCTCTAAGTCTTCAGAATTCTCTTGATTTTTCTCAGTGAACAGATAAAGAAAATGATTTGTATGGTTCTGACTTGAAAGTGGCAAAATTAGTTCCATCACCATCCACTGTCTGGAGCTCAGTTACAGGGTCAAACACAACTGCATATCATTGAGCTACAATCCCTGGAGAGAGAAGAAAACAGTTTTGTGAACAGTTAGCCATTCTTTGCCATAGTCATCCCTTCTTGTCACCAAACGTGTCTCTTACTCCTTCTCCTCCACATAGAACACACTCACTTCAACCTCAAGGGGCACGATTTAAAGTCTCATGCTGTCACTGCATCCAGCTCACACTTCCATACAAGCCACCAGCTGCCACAGTGCCAGTTCTGACTCATGGAGACCTCAGGTGTGTCAGAGTAGAAGTGTGCTCCATAGGGTTTTCAATGGCTGGTTTTTTGGAAGTAGATCACCAGGACTCTCTTCCGAGGTCCCTCTGGGTGGACATGAACCTCCAACCTTTAGGTTAGTAGCCAAGCCCATTAAGCATTTACACTACCCAGGAACTCCTACACATTTCCATAAAAGGGCAAAATGTTACTGTTAAGCCTCTATCAAGCCCCAAATCCTTCGTCTAAACTAATAAGAGTCAGTTTTATGATGCTTTGTGAGGGCATTGGTAGTTCAGTGGTAGAATTCTCACCTTCCATGTGGAACAGTCAGGCTGGATTCCTGGTCAATGCACCTCATGTGCAGCCATCACCAATCTGTCAGTGGAAGCTTACGTGTTGGCTATGATGCCGATCAGGTTCCAGGAGAGCTTCCAGACTAAGATGGACAAGGAAGATTTGGCAATCTACTGGAAACTGACTAATAAAAACTATCACAGTGGTCCGATCCACAATCAATCTGGGGGATGGCAAAGGCCCGGGCAGCATTTCATTCCATTGTGCATGGTATCAACATGAGTCAAGAGTTGACTCAATGGCAGCTAACAACAAAATGATGCTTATAACAGAAAAACTTACCTATTAAGCAACAAATTGAAGACATACTTATAGGACAGTATTTTTCAGTACTAGCTGGATCTTGGAATTGTATAAAGTTTTTGTAAAACTGCAAACAAGATCTCCCTCTAAAGATTCTGCTTTAATTTGTCTGGATTGGGTCCTGGCATTTGTAGCTTTTAAATACTCTCCAGGTAAGTCTAATGTGCAGTCAGAACTGAGAACCACTTCTCTATGAAAAAGGTAAAAAGATAGCAATTGCATGTGCAAAATAACCCTTTACAAAATAAACAGAATCAATAGATAAAGAAGAAAATTGTCCACATAGAAGCAATCTACTAATTTTCCGAGCCTTGTTGATAGTCATCAGTCATCTGACTAATGAGCTTAACTGTAACCAAAATATATATATTAATCCTTTATTGCCAGGATTACATAGAAAAAAAAGATGTTTAAATGTTATCTGAAAGAATTTGCATTCTTACTTAAGTAAAACTGATCCCAGAGCCTGGAGACCACAGTAGACTCAGCTAGAGAAAACAATGCGACTCAAGAATGCTGTTTAGTGTCTTGCCGAAGAATTAAACCTGTGTCTTGCATGGCACGTAATCTCACTGTGGGTTGTTTTTTTTGTTTGTTTGTTTCTTTCTTTCTTTCTTTCTTTCTTTTGCTTTTTAAAAAAATATTCTCTTCAACTCTATTTTTTAAAATAACAGTTTCAGATGAAATTTAGGTAAAAACAAACAGGTTGTTGAATATTTATAGGTATCATTTCCCAAGCCTTCCCCTCATGTGAGTCCTTCATCTTGCTAGACTTGTTCTTTCCTTTCCCCTCCCGCATCCTGTCCTGTGAGGGTAGGACTGAAATCCTACCTGCCCTGAAGGTGGGTGGAACAATTGGCAGAAAGCCCCATAGGCCAGTTGGGCTTTTGGCTCAACACTGCAAGTTGGGGATCTCAGACTCAGGAGCCGTCTGTCCTGAAGTTTTTTTTTCCTAAATGTTGTTATAGGATACAAAATAGAATTTACAGGTAAACCTTTGAAGCCAGGTTAGAATTTAAGCAGACTTTCTGAGGTTATTGAATCAAGACTTGCAGAAATGAAAATGATGGAGGCAGACAAGCAGGAAAAATACATTCTCTTGAACAATGACTCTGACTTGGAAGAGTTTGACAAGAGTAAAGTGTCACTGATGCATTCCACTGGGAAAAGGTAAGTTTTCTGATATGTGGATAGAATAATTTCATTCAAAATATACAGTCCAATTTATATATGTGTACAATTAATAGCAGTAAATGAACACATAGAAATTGTAGCTATAGGCATTCAAAGGAATATATCAGACAGTAAGATATTTTATCTAAGCATTAGAATATTTTTATTATCATATTCAGTTTCTAAGTGAATTTAATAATTTTGAGGAGAGCATATACGTTTGCGGAAGTTTTTCAAAGTACCTGTCTCTAAGCAGAAAATTGCCAATGTAACAATGTAAACAAACCTGCCAACTCAGATTCCATCTATGGCTACTCCATGTCTGTACGTTTAGAGCCATATATAACAGAGAAGAGAAAAAGCCATGTGGTTCTTGTCCAATATTGATTAGCTATAAATAAGGTCATTTTGGAATGTTTGTCTCCAAGTGTGTTCCATTTATTCTTCTAAATCGCAGGCATATGGATGGCTTAAAATTGAACCACTTTTGATACATATATAGATTTGACATTTCTGAGAGCAGGGGTTTAGGGCTTGTTTCAAACTAATTGGCCAAATATTATAGGACACTTTTTCAAGCTACTTTATGTATTTCTTTTTAAAAAATAAGTTTAATTTGAGCATTCTGCCTTTCACCCTCTTTCAAATATTTCTTATTCTTTTAAAGAAAACTGATTACAGCCCTTTGGAGAGACAGCTCTAAATAGAAAACAATAAGAACAAACAGTTTCAGAGTCTTCAGCTTGCCTCCAAGAAGACTAATCCTACAGGAGGGAAAGGCATTTAGATTAAAGAATTGCAGCAAACAGTGAAAACAAGACTCTGCTCTATGTAGAACATAACATCTTTCTAAATTTTTTACTTTGCTTTTAGTAATTTTATGTAATGTGAAGGCTGCAGATGCTGTGTACATACACATACTATGCTTATGGAAAATAATTATAGATACTTTTGGCAAATTGTCTAACTACACAATGTAATGATGTTATAAACTTTCAGTGTTTATTTACATTCAGTCTCCATTATCAATGGACTTTAGGTAAATATGAATCATAACCCTAAGAATTTTTGAGGATGTGCTTGGTTCATCAACTCTGGATGAATCTTGTTGATAAACTATAGTTTACTTGGAAATGATAACATCCTTTATGTAACCTAAGTACAGATTAATTTGCAATGCAGAAATCAAATGTTTGTCTTCACAACATATGAACATTAAAACAACAGCATATGAAATGTTAGGACAGCTAGTGATTTATAGATACGATAATTAATCCAGGGTGTAGATTGTGGGAAAAAACAGTCTATATGATGCAAACAGTAAAGATTCAGTTTTTTAAATTTTATCCTAGGATAGTAGCAAAAGGTTAAAAAAAGTACTTTCCACGTTTTATACCCCAACTGAGGAAGTGTATTTTTCACGTGATAAAAAGTGATGTATTCTTATAAAACAGATTAAAGTTGAATCCACAAAATTCAGTGTCTCTCAATCACACAGAATACTAACAATCAAAAATGTCATTTCATAATTCCTCCTTCTACTGGTGACTATCCCAAATCCCTTCCTATTTGACATAGAAAATTGAAATGGAACTTACAGGTGAAGTATTTTTTAAGGCTCATAAAGTATTTGTCTAATGATTCAACTAAAGAGAAGAAAATGTAAAGAACAAAGAGTAAATGAAATGAGATATTCTACCTCCAGAAAAGAAAATGTCTGGTAAAATAATAAAATTTTTTAAAAAAATGATTCTATTAGTGGTGTTTAAGCCCTTTATTGCTTAAAGTTAACATAGTCATTTCTTAAACACACATGTTAACTGGAAACTGAAACAGGAGAATAACTCATTTATGTGAAAATAGTTTAAATGCATAGATTTTAGTTTAAAAGTTTTACATCTACCAATAAACCAGCTTATTCAACTATGACTGGTAGCTGAGTGTATATTACCAGAAATAAAGAAAACCTCCACCAGGACTTCATTTGTTTTCCAGTTTTAGTTTATCTGATTTTTCTTTTATTTTGTTTTGTTTTGTTGGATGCCGTTTCTGCTCAGCTATTGACTCCCTAAATGCCTAGAAGAAAAGTTAGTATTTGGCATACTCAGAGTTAAAATCTCCTCAGATCCCAGAGTAGATAGGCAAAAACTAGGTTTGAAACTTTGAACTTCAAATTTTTCTTTTTTTTTTGTCTTCCTTCCTCTTTCCTCTTCTCCCAAAGCATACTAAAGATAATAATTATCCCAATAAAGATAAATAAAATGCACCCCAAGTGCTGAAAGAGGGGGAGAGAGGAAGAAAGGGGAGCAGGGGAAGAGGGGACAAGGAGAGGGAAGGAGAGAGGGAGGGACAGAGGGAAGGAGGGAGGGAAAGAGAAATGAAGGAAGGAAGGAAGGAAAAAAGAAAGGAAGAAAGAGAGACCACAAAGATTAATATTCATCTCTAGGCTATTCCCCAGCTTTCTATGCAGCAGTATTATAGATTTCCCAAACATGAGTTCTACATTTAGAAACTGCTGTAATGAATTCAAGTAGAAAAGAGCTAGACTAAAGCCTGTTTAGAAAATTCTACATTTTTCTTTTAACCTTCCATTATTGTAAATCTATTATTGTAAAGTTCACATATAGGGTCTTACTAAATAGGAGTCCCTGGGTGATAAAAACAGTTAAGGGCTCAACTTGCTGCCGAAAGGTTGGTTGTTCAAACCCACCCAGAGGTGCCTTGGAAGACAGGCCTGGTAATCTGCATCTGAAAGGTCACAGCCCGGAAAATCCTATGGAGCAGTTCTACTATGCATACATGGGGTCACCATAAGTTGTAATAGACTTGATGGTAACTAACAACAACGACTAAAATTAATAGCCCCATTTGTTGAGCACTACGCACCAAGCACTGTATTGAGTATATTAATTCTATCTTTAAACAATATCATGAGGTAGATTTTCTTAGTTTGCAGATTAAAAATTGAGACTCATGAAGTGCCATTTACTCCATTTCTAAATATTACAACTAGAAAACTTGTCCTCAGTCTTGCTAATTCTTCACCACATAAAGTATTGAAACATTTGTGCTTGTTAGCGGCTGCAGCAGGTAGCTTAGGAGTTTAATTGTTTATACCTGCTCTGATGATGTCTGGGGCAGACTTACAACACCTGGTTTGCTCCCTCCCAGCTGTGACCCTGGGTAGCTCAATTTAACTGACCTTTATTTGCTCTCTGAATATCTCCTTAATAGCAGTCATTCCACTTACATTAACTTGTTTGATGCCCATTGATGCCTCTAGATTGGGCCCTGTGTACTGTATTCACTGCTGTAACTCCCACAGACTGATACAGGGCTGGGCATATATTCGGAGTTCAGGATATATGTGTTGAAATAATTGATTGTAAGTTATTGTAACTTGCTATGATTCCAGTATACTTGGAAAAAGATGAAATTTTGTGCAAATGGTAACAATCTAACGGAAGCTGATTAAATGAGTAACTGCAGATATATTGTCTCATAGTCCGGTATTTGCCTCTCATGCTGGAGACACTGAGAGGGAGTGAATTCAATTTGATGGAAATTTTGTGACCATCCCATATGCTAATGCTTGACTCAAAGTCCATTGCCAAGCAAAGCTCTTTCTATCCATAGTTAGAACTGGGTTTCCACACTACCTCTATGTAGATGAAAGTATAACATCATTCAGAAAAGCTGATTTCACTAAAGTTGCAGGCATAAGATTGAGCACATTATTTAAAATAGGAGGGTACAGAAAATGGTTCTTTTTATCTTTTCTGCCTGGTAGTATATAAAATGTATTCTGTTCAAGATGCAAAAAAAAAAAAAAAAAGAAGACATCACATCCCTTAGGTATCCCAAATAAACCCTCCATTTACATCCATTATCTCCCTTGGCTAACTTTCTCAGGTCATTTGGTTGTTCTGGCACAATGACTTGCCATCTGAGAAATATAATTGTTACAGCAGAGAAAACTGTTGAATCTTATAGTGTGCCTGGCCTAAGGGAAAACATAGCAAATTTATAATTAAAGTGAATTAAACAATTTTCCTAGAATGGATAGAGGCAATTGATATCCATAGACATACACACTTAGGTAAACATAAGAAGCAAATTAAGCATGACATTATTTCAAACACGAAATTAAAAAAATAATGGGTTACTCATAAAGTTATCCAGGAACATGAAAAAATTGGTCATGGTAGAAATTTTAACTGTGAAAAGTGATGCAATTAAATATAATAGGACTCTAGCTCTGAACAGCAAGATGATACGCAGGGCAATGAAGAACAGATTCAGGATTGGAAATAAAAAATTGAAGAAAGCAGCATCAACAGTCATATTTTTAAAAATGTAGTCAGGCAGTGTGCATTATAACTTTCAAGTAAAATTACTTTAACAGTTTCATTTGGCCCATAAATGAAATCTTTTGTTCATCAAATCTCTGTAGTACCTCAGGACTTCTCAAAGTCGTTTGTGCTCCCTAGAACAAAGAGCTGTTAAACTCAGGCTGGAAGTGCTCACAGTGGTATTCTGAAATACATCTACTTTTCAGTTATTCATCAGTTCAACAATCTTTAATACATTCCTACTATGTGTCAATAATGGAGAATATATGAGTATAAGAACTTTGTTCTCAAGATATCATTTCTCAAAGTGACACGTTATAAGTGATTTATGCAGAGTGCTAGGTAAACTCAGGAAGAGAGCTACCACTCCCCAGAATTACTAGGGAATCCAGTTCTACCTAGATTTTGTCAAATGAGGAGAAATTTTCTACATAGAGAAGGGGTAAAAAGCAATCCAAATCTGAAAAATCATCTGAGGGGGGAAAAATGGTAAGAACTCTTATCCATCTGTGCTAAAACATCAGACAAGGAACATTACATCCTATGAATGAATGATCTCAAGAGAAATACTGCTTACTTAGATGTATTCATGACGGCTTTGATGCTTCCACATTATACTATCTGGGATTCTTTCACATTTTCCCTCAGAAAATGCAAGCTATACATATTATCTCTACATGAATTAAAGAAGTTGTAACATGGTACTACTTTGCATTTCCATAAGTCCTCTGCTTTTGACATGATATGAAGTAGTTGGAGGTGGAGTAAATCCGTTGTTTGAAGTTTTTATGTTTGTACCTTTTTTCAAAGCCAACCTAAACTTTGATAGTAACATGTATTTGTTAAGAACTGAGATTCTGGAACCAGACTTCCTGGATTTGAATCCTGGCTCTGCCACTTTCTGATTTTGGTATGTTAGAAAATTTCTTAATCCTTCTGAATAAAAATAGTAATGCTGCTATCTTCAAAGTTTGCTGTGAATATTAAATGAGATAATGCTTACTAGTATTTTACACAGTTCCTGGAACAAAGTAAGCACTCAGTGGTTTAGTTACGGTTTTAATAAATGTAATTAAGGCATAATCAAGACTCACAAACACACACATGTGCGCACAGAAAGAGGAAGAGAATCTTATTCTATCTTAAAAAAATTAACCCGAATTAAGCAAGACACAACCAGGTTTTACCTTGTCATAGTGCGCTTTTACCTTCACCTTTACCATCGTTTATTATATTTTATGAATTTTGGTTGAAACTAACCAAAACAACCTTGGACAGTATACTTCCCCTAAACTTGACAGTGCAGCTTACCTACCAACACTAAGGTTGTCATATGAACAGTCAGGACAAATGATATGGCAGTCCCCTGCCATATCATTTAATATACTGTCTAAGTGCCATGTCTTTCCATTTTAAATACATTTTCTTTTTTTTTCCTCCATTTACATCCAATGCCACCATTTCCTTGCTTCTATATTTTACTATCTTTTCTATTATATGTATTCCCATCATTTATTCCTCACCATGGGTGACACCTGAATCCCTAGCTATAACTGTAGCTATAAATTGCCAACTGGAAAGTTTCTTTGATTCCATCTTTTCAAAACTGTCCCTTCCTTCCATTTCCACTGCTGCCAATCTAATGCAAGCCCTGTTTCTCATGTGTGGTCTATTACAATAGCCTACTGTCCTTGAAAATGTAATCCCACCAATCCATCCTACAGTTCACTGCCAGAACACCGCCTTGCTTAATAACCTCCAACGATCTCATTAGGTAGATGGGTAGATAGATAGGTCTGACTCATGGAGACCCTACGTACAACAGAAAGAAATGTTTCCTGGTCCTGCATCATACTCACAATTGCTGATATGTTTGAGTCCATCATTGCAGCTACCATAACAAGCCATCTCACCAAGGGTCTCACTTAACCTCACCCAAACACGATGTCCTCCTTTAGAGTTTGATCCTTCCTGATGGCATTCCCAAAGCAAGAGAGTTGGACTTACTCTGTTGTGATCTATAAAGTTTTCATTGGTTAATTTTCAGAAGTAGATCACCAGGCCTTTCTTCTTAGTCTGTCTTTGTCTGGAAGCTCTGCTGAAACCTGTCCATCATGAGTGACAGTGCTAGGATTTGAAATACCTGCGCTATAGCTTCCAGCATCACAACATCATGTAAGCTGACAGACAAAATACAACCTTCTAACACATAAGCTCATAGTATGAAAAATGACAGACAGGTGGTAGAATGATGTCATGTTATATGTTATAGGATGAAGAAAATGTTGCTTAAGATAGTATTTAAAATGGAAAATTCAAAGAAGAAGAAAAAAATCCATTTTTTTTTTTCTAAATAGGCAAGTTTGAAAGATAGGCACACAAAAGAAGGGAAGAAGGAAGGAAGTAAAGAAGAAAGGAAAGAAGAGGGGGAGAGAGGGTGGGAGGAAGGAAGGAAGAAGCTCTTGGACTACATAGATGAAGGTCAGCCTCCCATTTAATACGATAATGGTCACAGCATTAGCCCTGCATTTTTTCCTGCAGGCAAAAGAAGTAAAGCTGTACATCATGCTTGACTGTTGACCATTGCAACATCTAATTTCAGGCATATTAAAACGCCGATTTCCCTTTAAAAAGTTGTCATTATTTGACAAACATATAAAAAAATTACCCTATCTCAAGCATACCTTACCATTTCAAATCATAGCTCTGTTACAGATAAGAAATCCAATGTATTACATTATGCAATTTTTCCCATTACATATCTCATATATTTTTTGTAGTTTCACCAATTGCTAAGAAAAATATAGCTCTCCTCTCACTAATTATAAAAGTACATCTTAATTAAAAAACTTATTGTCTATGTCTATATTTTGTCAGGAAACTGCTCTCAAGAAGTCATAAAACTAAGAAGTTTTCACCCTGTGATCAACCTCAATGGCTCTGTCATGTTTTTTTTGTGCTGCTGATATTTATGTCCCAGATACTTCTAAGTTTCTTTGTCCTAAAAATTCATCAAGATTTGAGCACACTTAAACAAAAAGGAGCTTCAGCACAAATGAAAGGTAAGAGAATGATGAGTTTATTGTTTGTTTCTTTGTTTTTAATCACATTTTCAGTTTTAAGTTAAGTAAGCCCAGGTAAAATATCAGCTTAACAACAACAACAACAAAACCCATTGCCCTTGAGTCAATTTTGATTCATAACTACTCTACATGACAAAGTAGAACTGCCCTATGGATTTCCAAGGCTGTAAATCTTTACAGAAGCAGACAGCCACATCTTTCCCCCCGGAGCAGCTGGTTGGTTTGAACCAACCACCTTCTAGTTTGCAGGGGAGTGTTTTAACCACTGCACCACCAAGGTTCTTCTAAATCTAGGCTTAGGTAGTTTAATTGATTCCATTACAAGGTTTTCTAGTTCTAGTTTCTCTTCTACAATAGAAAACAGAAATAAGTCCCACAAAATTTCAACAGTGGCTCAGAAATCACTGCCATTCTTGTCTCCTTACTCAAATCTTACCTGAATTATTAACTGGATTATGGAATGTCCAAAGTATGAATCAGGAAAATTAGAAGTTGTCAAAAATGAAATGGAACGCTTGAAGGTCATATCCTAGGCATTAGTGTGCTGAAATGGACTGGTATTGGCTATTTTGAATCACAAAATCATATGATTCACAATGCCGAGAATGACAAATTGAAGAGAAAAGCCATCTCATTCATTGTCAAAGAGAACATTTTAAGATCTATCCTGAAACAACACAATGCTGTCAGTGACAGGATAATATCGATACACCTACAAGGAAAACCAGTTAATATGACTATTATTCAAATTTATGCACCAAACACTAAGGCCAAAGATAAAGAAATTTAAGATTTTTACCAACTTCTGTAGTCTGAATTGATCAAACATGGAATCAAGATGCATTGATAACTACTGGTGATTGGAAAGTTGGAAACAAGGAGGAAGGATCAGTTGGAAAATATGGCCTTGGTGATAGAATTTTGCAAGACCAATGACTTTTTCATTGCAAATACCTTTTTTCAACAGCATAAAAGTGACTGTACACATGGATCTCAACAGATGGAATACACAGGAATCAAATTGACTATATCTGTGGAAAGAGACAATGGAGAAGCTCACTATCATCAGTCAGAACAAGGCCAGGGGTCGACTGCAAAAATGGCCATCAATTGCTCTTATGCAAGTTCAAGCTGAAGCTGAAGAAAATGAAAACAAGTCCATGAGAGCCAAAAGTATGACCTTTAGTATATCCCAACTGTATTTAGATACCATCTCAAAAAATAGATTTCACGCACTGAACACTAATGACCGAAGACCAGACCAGTTGTGCGATGACATCAACACCATCATACATGAAGAAAGCCAAAGGTCGGAAAAAAGACAGAAAGGAAAAAAAGACCAAAATGTATGTCAGAAGAGACTCTGAAATTAACTCTTGAACATAGAGTAGCTAAAGAGAATGGAAGAAATGATGAAGTAAAACAGCTGAACAGAAGATTCGAAGGGCAGCTCGAGAAGATAAAGTAAAGCATTATAATGAAATGTGCAAAGACTTGGTGTTAGAAAACCAAAAGAGAAGAACTCACTCAGCATTCCTCAAGCTGAAATAAGTGAAGAAAAAAATTCAAGCCTTGAGCTGCAATATTGAAGGATTCTATGGGGAAAATATTGAACGACTCAGCAAGCATCAAAAGAAGATGGAAAGAATATACAGAGTCCCTATACCAAAAAGAATTGGTTAACACTCAACCATTTCAGGAGGTAGCATATTATCAAGAACTGATAGTACTGAATAAAGAAGTCCAAGCTACACTGAAGGTATTAGCAAAACACAAGCTCCAGGAATTGACAGAATACCAAGTGAGATGTATCAACAAAGAGATGCAGCACTGGAGGTGCTCACTTGTCCATGTCAAGAAATTTGGAAGACAGCAAACTGGCCAACTCACTGGAAGAGATGCATATATGTGCCCCTTCCAAAGAAAGGTGATCCAATAGAATGTGGAAATTATTGAAAAATATCATTACTATCACATGCAAGTAAAATGTTACTGAAGAGAATTCAAAAACAGTTGCAGCAGTACATGGACAGGGAACTGCCAGAAATTCAAGCCAGATTCAGAAGAGGACATGGAACAAGGGATATCACTGATGATGTCAGATGGATCCTGGTTGAAAGCAGAGAATACCACCAAGATGTTTACCTGTGTTTTATTGACTATACAAAGGCATTTGGCTGTGTGGATCATAATAACTTATGGATAACATTGGGAAGAATGAAAATTCCAGAACTCTTGTGGTCGCGGGGAACCTGTACATAGACCAAGAGGCAGTTGTTCAAACAAAACAAGGGGATACTGCATGGTTTAAAATCAGGAAAGGTGTGTGTCAGGGTTGTATCCTTTCACCATACTTTTTCAATCTGCATGCTGAGCAAATAATCCGAGAAGCTGGACTATCTGAAGAAGAACTGCATCAGGATTGGATGAAGACTCATTAACAACCTGCAATATGCAGATGACACAACCTTGCTTGTTGAAAGTGAAGAGGACTTGAAGCACTTACTGATGAAGAAGAATGACTACACCCTTCAATATGGCTTACACCTCAACATAGAAAAAACAAAAATCCTCACAACCCGACCAATAAGAAACATCATGATAAATGAAGAAAAGATTGAAGTTGTCCAGGATTTCATTTTACTTGGATACACAGTCAACATCCATGGAAGCAACTGTCAAGAAATCAAAGACCTATTGCATTGGGCAAATCTGCTGCAAAAGGCCTCTTTAAAGTGTTAAAAAACAAATATGTCACCTTGAAGACTAAGGTGTGCCTGACCCAAGCCATGGTATTTTCAATCTCCTCGTATGCATGTGAAAACTGGACAAAGAATTGGTGCCTTTGAATTATGGTGTTGGCCAAGAATATTACATATGCCATGGACTTCCAGAAGAATGAGCAAATCTGTCTTAGAAGAAGTACAGCCAGAATGCTCCTTAGAAGCGAGGATGGCAGGACTTTGTCTCACGTACTTTGGACGTGTTATCAGGAGAGACCAATCCCTGGAGAAAGACATCATACCTGGTAAAGTAGAGGGTCAGCAAAAAAGAGGAAGATCCTCAACGAGATGGATTGACACAGTGGCTGCAACAATGGGCTGGAACATAGCAATGATTGTGAGGATGACACAGGACTGAACAGTGTTTCCTTCTGTTGTACATAGGGTTGCTATGAGTCAGAACTGATTTGACAGCACCTACATTTTACCCAAACTCTGTTGCTTTCAACAGCTTTCTATAGCATATATGTGAGTGTATTTATGTGTGTGTGTGTGTGTATCATATAATATAACCTTTCTGAATGTATTCGTGCCTATCTGTCAACCATCAAAGTCACCTTTTCCCAGATCCCAGGACAAGTTTTATGGATCCTCTGATTGCCTTCAAAATGACACTCATAGGCTAGAAATTAAAAAAAAAAAAAAAATACTGAAGCTTTTCATCTCCTCTTGGGTATTCTGGCAAGCATTCCTACAAAATTGAAATATTTTTAAAATTATCTTATCGTAAAACTTCTTCAGGCCTGCATTATTCTTCCACTGGCACTCAGTCCCACCTGCCTTCAGTATTATTAAGATAGTTTTCCATAATCCCAGTGTCTTTCTATTATAGTGTGGTGCCATTTACTAGATGTGCAATCCTGGAAATTTTTCTTAATCTATCTTGAAGCTGAATTTGCTTTTTAAAATAAAAATATTTAATAACTACCTTGAAGGATTATCTTGATAGCAAAAGATAATATACGCACTTGCATCCAATTAGAGGACTACTCTGCTATTTCAGTTTGATAGCTTGGCAAAAGTGAAAGCAGACTTGTCATTTGTTAATTGGTGAAGAAGTTGTGGTAGAACAAAACCCCAGCAACACAGTTGCTTTCTATTTACTCAGATTCTAACGTGATTATAAATATTTAAAAAATAATACTAATTTTAAAAAAAACTTTGAGCCAGGAAAATCACTGTGAAAACAAATACTTAGATAACAATCGATTGTGCCTATACCGTTTTACCTAAGCATCAATTTTCAATTTCTTCTCTTGGACATAATTAGATTTACATGTTGAAGATACAACGTTGGTAACCAGCAGCTGATTCTAACACTTCCTCTATGGCTGAGACTAACTAGTCTCCCTGCCACAATCCTAAAATCCATTCTCTCCCTGGCAGTCAGATATCGTAAAAGATCCCTGCTCAAAGTTCTTCAGTGGTTTCTATCGCCTTCAGGGTAAAGACTAAAAACTTCCTGGCAAGTCGTGCAAAGCACTTAGTGATGTAGCCCTGCTTACTTGAAACTTACTCTTTCACCATCCCACTAACGTGTTCTCCATCACTACTGAAAATCAAACCTGTAGTTCCCGCTTGGACTTTACTCATGATGTTCCCTCTTTCTGAAAGCCTTTATCCCCTTCCTCTCTTCTTTGTTTACTACCACTTCTCATTTAAGAATAGGCTCAGATATTAACTATTCTAAGAACCTTTCTGTTATAGACTGAATTCTGACCCAGAAAGATGCGTTGAAGTTCTAACTCCTGGCATCTGTGAATATCATCTCCTTTGGAAATAGAGAATTTGAAGATTTTGTCACTTCAGTTAATATGAGGTCATACTGCAGTAGGGTGGACCCTAACTCAATCTGAGTGATGTCCTTAAAAAGATAAGAAACCCAAAGCCCCGAATAAGTAAAGCACTACTGAAGAAGAAGAATAAAGTTGGAGGACTCACACTACCTGAC
>NW_004444086.1:777638-796938 GCF_000243295.1 Trichechus manatus latirostris
AAAAAAAAAGTTGAGAATTTAGAGGGTTAAAATGTTGTGGGGTTGTTAACCAATGTCATAAAACAGCATGTGTGCTACTGTTACATGAGCAACTATCTGTTCTGTAAGCCTTCACCTGAAGTACAATAAAATATTAAAAAAAAGATAAGAAACCCAGAGAGACACAGAGAGGGAAGAAGACCATTTGACTATGGAATTATGCTGCAGCTGCAAGCCAAGGAGTGACAGGCTGCCAGAAGCTAGGAGAGAAAAGAAAGGATCTTCCCCTTAGAGCCTAGAAGAGAACATGGCTCTGCCAAAGTCCTAAATTTAGACTACTAGCCTCCAGAAATGTGAGATAATAAATTTCTATTTTTAAAAATCACCCAATTGGTGCTATCTTGTTATGGTAGTCTTAGGAAATGAATACCACTCATCCTTCCTTTCTAAGACTGTGCCACGTGGAACCTTGGAAAAATTCTACCATTTTCCTCACATTCAGCTGTACCTGCCTATCTGCTTATCTTCTTCACCAGACAGTAAGCTCCCAGAAGGCCAGAATGCTGTCTTTTTCATGATTGCATGTCCAGTGCATGGCCTAATGCCTATCATGATAAGTATCTGTTGAATTCTGCGTTAATCAATAGTATGAGGGTCGGAAAAGATTGTCTAATGGGCAATGAAAAAGCACAGTTACTTTAACCCTAAAACATTAATGCAAAGATAGAGTTGGCATCTAATCTATTCTATTGTGTGTGTTATTTTAAAATAAGATCTCTAGAGGATAAAGAATGCATTTTAGAAGAAAACTGTGTAATATCTTTCTAATCTCAAACTTAATGGTATATATAGGTAATCACCTAATCCTATTCACTAAATTCGAGAATGCCTGTTTACAGATTTGATCTATTTAAGTGGCTATTCACTTCTTTTAACCTGCCATAAATACCATCTCATACTCTGCAAACCTTGTTTCTGTCAGTTGAAGTGTTTTGAGGGTTTGGATCATTCCATCACTAATAAAGAGAAAACCAATTAAAAATATTTTTTTCTTTTAATATCATATTTATATCCAAAGAACGATGGTAATAATAATGAAGTTACCAAAAACAACAGAAGCAATTGTTGACACTAACAACTTTGCCAGATATTGTGCAAAATGCTTCACAACACCCTGTACCCAATTAGGGAAATACGATGATTATTATCAGTTTACAGATGAAAAGCCTGAGGCTTAGAGATGTGAAATACCTTGCCTGAAATCATGCAGCTGGTAAAAATGAAAAAGTTGGGATTTGAACCCAGAGAGTCAGATTACGGTACCTATGTGATTAACCACTAATATAAGCCACATTCCAATTCAATACTATGTCATTACTACCTACATTACCAGTACTTAATAATAATGATAATAATAGTTATGTATCAACCTCTTTCATCCCCTTAAATGATATAAGAAATAATACCCAAAAATGTTATCTTTGGGGCTAGGCTATAACATACAATTTTGATCAAGGTAGGTGATTTGGAACGCGTGTGAATTTGCAATAAACATTACTGAAGTTTGAATTGCTGAGATGCCTTTAATAGTCCCAGAAAGAAATGCAGTGTGCGACATTCACTTTCTTCAACCACTACCGGTTAGTCTTATAGTTACACAGCTTTTCTCTCATAATTCCAGCTGTTATAAAAAACATATTGTGCAGTCTGAAACATCAGCCAGTTGAAAGGAGAATATCCAGCAGAGCTCTTTTTATATGTGTTTGAGAGTTTAATCATGTGCTGCTGGGTAGATGTTTGGCCTGTGAAGGTTACATAGTAGTCTCTTAAAGTATACTATAAAATTGCTTGCACGGGGGAAAGATCTGACGGGCTGATGAAGCTTCCAACCTGGGCAATTATTTCAGCAAATCTCCAGAGCGTGGATGTCTTAAACCACATGACCCTTTTCATATACCCTGGTTTATTAATTGGAAACAAATAATGTCACTTAGGAAGAACAGCTACTTTAACTTTCCTCCTCTCTTGATCTTAGCGAAAAAGAACTCTGTTATAAGCTCCTGGCCCTTCAAGGGAGCTAAAATTGAAGCAGCTTTCTGGATTTCACACACACACACACACACACACACACACACACACACACACACACACAAAGGAATTTGATTATATAAAGTTGAGGAGGAATAACATTTTATTGTATTCGGTTGCTTTGAAACCATCTGTTTTCTCTCTAATTTTTTTGAATTTGCCAAATATTCAGTATCCAGAAAGACTCTTTTGATCCCCTAGCTATGCATGTGGATCATAACATTGATTTCTCCCTGCAAGACGTCCCCCATGAGAGCACTGGTGGAAGTTACATGATCCAGGAACAGCACTGAATCACTGGATAACACCCTTGAAAAACTAGTGCGGCCGAGATGGGCAGCTCAGTATTAAAGGTTGTTCTGAGATCTTCATCATGTTCATTTGCAGTCTGCCTGTGACTAAGCAGAAATTCAAGACGGACCCTGAGAATAAAGTCAGCTTTGTGGCATTTGTCAACAAAGCTATATTACTGTTTTGATCCAGATGGCTCTCTAGATAAAAGAAAGATACCTGTAAATCATACAATGGGTGTAATTCGAGAAGTGGTGAGCAAAAATGGCTCTGAGCAACAAAGAATACTATGATCCTTTTTTTTTTTTTTTTGGTTCCCTGGATTATTAGTGTCACATCCTTCAGTATTCTCTCTCGTTAATTCCATCAGCTGGGAAAACACCTATAACACTAGAAAGGAAGAAGAAAATCACGATTAGCAGCACCAGGGTCCTGCTGAGAGGGAGAGTGGTGATGATTGCAGCACTTTCTCTCCCTGAGACCTCATACAATCTTTCGGTCCAATTTACTAGATGAAATTACCAGACCTTATTTGGTAATAAAAAAAAATGCATTTACGACGAGAATTTTCAACTTAAAAAACAAATCATGGCATTTCCTTTTTAATGAGAAAGAAATAGGCTTTATTACTATGCTAGTTCCTACCAATCTTATTTTTCCCTTATGATGTATATTTATGACTTCTTTTTTTTTTTTTTTTAACCTCAGTATCACCCTGGGAATCTGTTCTATTATTCTGTTCTCCATATGATAAAGAACTTAAGTTGACATCAACAAAGAATGAGTACTGAAAGGTACCTGGCAGATTAGATTCAAAAGCCAGCCATTGTGAATTTGAGCACATATTAATATGAATATAAAAGTAAGGAGATATCTTTGGTTAGATATTGTTATCTTATTATTTCTGTCCTCATTAATGCACTTGACAATTGGACTTTGGTTTTCAAATATTATTTTTGTCTTCTATGCACACATATTCAGTTTTTCTTAATGCAAATAATTTCAAAATAAATGAAGTTTTAATTTTGCACACTTTTTTCCACAAATAATATTGACTCACATTACATCCTTTATACATAAGAATAGACAATGCCATCAGGATCTGGTGGGTCTTTTTGCTATTTTACTTGTTCTCTGTTGATATTTCATTATTTAAAAGAGCACACACCACATTTAAAAAATAAAAAGCTTTTATAAACTTTATTATTTTTTTCAAACAAAGTATTTTTCTTCTTACACTAAAGACTTAAAATCTGTTCGTGGTGAAGTAATACTATATAAATTATATTTTGTTATTTGGAAAAGTTCACAGGGACAGAGAATAAAATCGTAAAAAGACCCTGGCTTTGGATTCAAACAGACTTGAGCTCACATTTATCCTCTACCACTAATTTGCTATATGACTCTGGAAAGTTACTTTTCTTCTTGGAAAATCATTAACCCCATGTCCTGATTAAAAAAAAAAAAACTGATTCTAATACCGACCTTGTAGAATGGTTAGGAAATTTGAAATACAGATTGGGAAGTGGCTAGCCTAATACTTTGTCTAATAAACTCAAAGACAAAGCAGAAATAACTATTGTTAACAATATTGAAAACAGTTACTTAATTCTTGTTTGTTTTAATTCTAATGAAGCTTATTTTTCTTTCTCTCAGTGACTTTCTAGCATTTTGATCTTTATTCTACTGTTGACCAGCTCATTAATAAAACCTGTTTGTCCCTGCTTGCAGCAGTTTTTACCTACCAGCAGTTTTCTGACCATTACCACTTACTGACTGAGAACTCGTCCCTCCGTTTCCTTTTTCTCCCCTCCACATCTTACCATACTCCTGGGTAACTGCAATGTGAAAAACAAATCCACTCTTGATTGCTTTTGTTATTTCTTTAAATAAATATCTATTACACTAAACACTGTGCTAAACAGTTGTGATCTTATGGTGAGCAAAACAGATGTTTTTTCTGCCCTCATTGACCTTCATACCCTAATTTTGAAGAGAGCTATTAATCAAATAGCAAACCATAACAACAGTGAATTGCAGTGATGGTAACTATCACGTAGGCAAGAAACATGGTATTTTGAGACTAGGTAGGAGAAGAATCCAGAGGTCAGAGAAGGCTTTCTTGAATAAAAACAAAACTGACATGAGATTTGAAAGATGAGTAAGAGTTAACTGGGTGAAAGGTGTTATGAGGGTAAAACTGTGAAAACTGAGCAGATAGGAGGAAACAGAGGCCCTGTGATGGGAAGGAGTAAGACTTGTTGGAGTGCCCGAGAAAAAGCTAGAGTGGTTGCATCACAGAGCCTGAAAAGGAATGTGGTGGGAAAGGAATATGGGCAAGGTGACTTCTGGGCCATATTAATAAAGGTAGTCTATCCCAAGAGCAATGGAGATGTTTTCAAGAATAGGGTAGGTGACATAATTACACTTGCATTGTGAAAGATCTCTCAGGCCACTGTTTAGAGTTGTTGTTGTTGTGTGCCAAGGAGTCAATTCTGACTGATAGCTACCCTACAGGACAGAGTAGAACTGCCCATAGGGTTTTCTAAGCTGTAATCTTTATGGGAGCAAACCTCCAGGTCTATTCTTCTGTGGAGCCACTGGATGGGTCAAACCACTGACCTTTAGGTTAGTACCGAGTGCTTAACCGTTGTACCCCCAGGGCTCCTTGCTGTTTAGAGTAGTGCCTCTTGAACTTTAATATGCCTCCACATCACCTGGGGATCTTGTTAAAATGCAGATTCTGATCCAATAGGTCTGGAGTGGAGCCGGAGAGCCTACATTTCTAACAGGTGATGTCCATGTTGCTGGTGCTGCTGCTCCACTGACCACAATTTGACTAGCAAGGGTTTAGATAAAGAAAGTAATGGATAAGGCAAGATAGATGGTCGGGACATCTGTTTAGGAAGCTATTCTTTCGTTCATTTAATCAATACGTATTTACAATTTACAGTTTACTAAGTGCAGCCCCAGCCCTGCTTCCAGACTGTAGGAACAGAATGGTTAACAAGAAAATGTCTGAGTATGTAGAAACTACTACATTTTATAGGCAAAAGATGACAACAGCTTGGACTGGAGTGATGACAGTGGAGACAAAGAACAATTAACCGATTGTGGAGATAATTTACATGGCAAAATAAACTAGTTAAGAGAGATATTAGCTATTGAGGGATGAGGAAGGATTTGACAAGGAAGAATTGTAGGTTTCAGGCTATCTTTGAGATACCCACAGAGGGTACTTAGTTAAATCTATGGAAATAGAACTCAAAATAGAGGTTATAGCACTGGAAGAATAAAGTTTAGAGCAGATAGATCATGAGTTATATTTTCAATATATTGAATATGAGGTTCTTTTACTATATTCAAGGAGCAGTGGTTAAAGCAATTGACTGCAAATTGAAATATTGGCAGCTGAAGACCACCAGAGGCTCCTTGGGAGAAAGATGTGGCAGTCTGCTTCCACAGAGATTTACGGCCTTGGAAACCCTATGTGGTTGGTATGAGTCTGAATCAACTCGATGGCAGTGGGTTTGGTTTGGTTTTTGGTTGCTATATTCAGACTCCATATTCAAGTGGAATTGTCAGATGGCAACTGCCTCATGATTCGTCTGTACTATTGCCCAGTCCCATACCCTTTGCCTCCTAGTTTTCTAAGAAAATTAGGGCTATCAGATGTTTCTTTTTCTTACATCTATCTTTACCTATATCTTACCTTATTATCATTTTTTCTCCAGTCTCTGAGGAGGGATATCTCATCTTTAAAACAAATCTGAGTCATAGTCCTTAAAATAATAATTTATACTCATTGTGTCCATTTTTCTCACCTTGCATTCTTATCCTACTCACTACAGTAGATTTCCACCTCTGCACTCACTCCATGAATCAATCCAATCTACACCTTTTAAGTTCTCACCTCTTTGGACTTCTCTGCTACATTTGACTCTATTGCCTACACCTTTCTTCTGGAATTGCTTATTCCTGGATTTCTGTTACACATATCACATATATCCTTCTATTCTCTCTCCAAGTATTCCTCCTAATTCTTTCTGTGGGCTATCTTTCTTCCAGTAAGCTGTTTAAAGTTAATACAGCCTAACTTTTTTTTTTTTTTTTTTTGCATTTCTTTTCATTATATGCTTATATTTCTCATCTACCCAATGATTCAACTATTATATGTTTGAAATCTAAATCACTAATCCTTTTCTGACCTTTAGATCTAAATAGACAACTACCTACTGAACATTGCCACCAGGATGACCAGAGACACCTTAAAGTCAGTATTTCTAAAACTGAGCTGAACTTCATTTATTGAAATGAGTCTACTTAGTTGGATTACTCTTCTTGGTAAATAGTCTTGACATCAACCTGAGATCAATCCAAGATTTATCTCTCTTCATCACACCCTAAAATCAGAAGATGACTTAATGCTATTAATTCCACTTCCCTCTACCATTAGCTCCACCACCGCTTTCCTTCAACTCCATATCAGTCTTTACTGGGTTCACTGACTCCGCCTCAAGAAGTCTTGACAGGTCTTTGGTCTTTCTCTCTTTCACTCTATCTTTCAACTATTGCCTGTAGGATTTTTCACTTTCTGATTTAAAATTCTTCACTGATTTCTTACTGTCTATCGGAAAATGGAAAAGATGTTAGCATCTTGTTAAAGTCCTCTATGATCTAAGACCTATCTACATTTATAACTTCCTAAAGGAGCCCAGGTGGCGCAGCGCTTAACCGCTCTGCTGCTAACTGAAAGGTCAGCAGTTCAAATCCACCAGCTACTCCAGGAGAAAGCTGTGGCAGTCTGCTTCCATAAAGATTACAGCCTCTGAAACCCTATGGGGCAGTTCTACTCTGTCCTATAGGGCCACTATGAGTCAGAATTGACTCAATGGCAACAGGTTTGGGTGTTTTTTTTGGTCTATTTATTTGTTTTTAAGGTCCAATTGTACTGGAAGCTCCTTCTCTAGTTAATTTGGAGGGTACCTATTCTTCTTTCAAGGCTCAATTCAAGTGTCAGCTTGTCTTGGGAATCTTTCCTGTTCCCCTCTCCCACACTTTTGTGCCTATACTGTACACAGCACACATTTCTTTAATAACAAAGCACTTTATTTGTCTATTAGTTCCATGTCTGTATCACTTTACTAAACCGTAAACTACCTGAGGACAAGATTTCTTTGATGCATTTTTTTTCTTTAAATATTTTATTGCGTTTTTGGAGACTGTTTATACAGAAATTTAAGTTCCCATTTAACAATTTCTATACATATCATTCAGTGACATTGGTTACATTTTCCACGTGTCAACTTTCTTATTATTTCTCTTCTGGTTACTCCATTTCCATTAATCTAGCTTCCCTGTCCCTCCTGACCTTGTCATCTTTGCTTTAGGGTAAATATTGAACATTTGGTCTCAAAAAGTTTTTTTTGTTTTTTTTTTAAGGAGCTCAGTAGTCACAGGTGATATTGTGTATTTTATGAGCCAATCTGTTCTGAGGACAAGATTTTATCTGTGTACCTCTGAGTTACCCAACCCAACTCATTGCATAATAACATAGAGTCAACATACAACCTAATGTGTATGGCAATAATTCAATTTTCAATCCATGTCTGCATCGTGCCACAGCTAACCCAATTGTCTTAGTAAGCCACCTGTTCTGCATGGGATTGGTTCTCCTCATTTATTCTCCTTTATACATTTAGGCAATATGCCAAAATAATCTTTCTTCATAAAAATATCCAATGGAAAATCCACTCCTTCTGGCTCTTCCAGAGCAAGCTTAGATGCATAGATGTCTGGCTTAGATCGCTCTTTATTTGTCTTAAGCCAGAAGGATTGCCAGCCTCTCCTGGGTTTCAGAGCATTGTCCTTCTCCAAATAGGCTTTCTATACAAGTCGTACCATTAAGCCATTTTAGGCAATGTGACTACTTCCTTCTTGGGACAAGAATTATACTCATTATCTTGAACAGCTTTTTTTGGGTACACCCTAGTTTACCAATTTCCATCTTAAACTGACTATGATTTTCCATATGTTGCCTAGACACTATAGAATAAAATAGGACATCTATTTATAAAAAAAGTCATTTATTAAGTGTTTACAAAGTGCCTGAAACTGTTGAAAGTGATTTGTTTATGAAACAAGGACAAAATGGGACAATTTCATATCAGATAATTTAAAATAAAAGTAAGCAATGGCTTTATATTTGTTTAACAAAACTAAATTCCCTAAAAAGTTCTGTTTCAGTTTAGCAGTGAATTACTTAATCTTGCCACTTAGAGAATCATAAGTCATTTATGGATGGAAAAGTAGTAGTGTTTAAGTGAATATTTAATGGAGTTAATGTATTAATATCTTGGTCAATGCTTATAACTCCCCCTCTGATCTCCCTCACATTTTCAAAATTCTTTTCCTCTCACCCATTTCCAATTTAACTGGCTTACTTGTGGCAGGAGTTGGGAACAGCAAGGACAGAATGCAGGTGTCACTCATGGTTGGGTGCACATTGGCCTAATTGGAGATAGTGCATCACTGCTTCAGTGTCATCTGCTCCTCTGGCTGGTACAGGTACCTTGCAGTCTCTCTTGGCATGGATAAGTTCTGACATTGGCTTTTATTGTGTGGCCATGAGAACGACCTTCAGGAGTCCATATGGGCCTTCTTGCAGGTTACTGATGTGGATAATTCTCCAGAAGCATGGCTGAAGCCTCCCTTTTTCATCTCCAGTAGGGAACCCACTCCATGGTCTAATTGGGCCTGCAGGTCTGGTAACCCAGTTTATGTTCCCATTTCAGTGTGCCAAGATACTTTAAAAGAAAAAAAACTAAAAATGAAAAATACTATTCCTCACAGTTTTGTGTAATGTACAAATTTGATTGGCATGTTTCATTAATTGAAAGAATTCAAGCTACTAATTGAAAATGCTGAGTATTACTGTTTCTATGTTAATAACAACTCACTAAATTTTCAACCTTTGGATGTAATTAATCGACTACTTATCATTTTATATGACTGTTAGTCTACCATTCATCACCCTTTCTTCTGTCTAGTCCACAAGGATGTTATTAAAAGTAATAGTTACTGTCTTCCAAAATATCAGTTTCTACATGTCTAAAGAACTTTCTGATAATCATAAGAAAGAGAGAAAGAAGAAAAAGAGGGAAGAAAAGAGGAAAGCAGAGGGACAAAGAGGGAGGGCGGGATAAAGATGGAAGAAGAAAGAACAAAAACAAAAGAGAAAGCTCATTGTTGGTTCTTCCTCAGCGCACTCTGCGTACTGGTGTTCACTGCAATCCTCCCCAAATGTTCACATTCATCATATAGTGTATTTTTGTTTGTTTGTTTGTTTTATTTTAAATCCTTGGAGCACTTCTTCCCAACCAAAATCTTATCTCAAAAAGCAAAGAATCGATGTTTTGGTTGGAGTCTCAGTGCAAGTATTGGACCCTTCCCTGTACTACTTCCTCACCCTCACCCTTCTCCTTCTTGCACTGTTACCCTTAGGACTTGTGCTAAGAACCCCAGATTGTAGAAAACTAAAGTTTTTTTTTTTTTTTGTAGACCTTCTTTTCTGGAATTGCTTCAAGTTCATCAGTCTGTAGTACAGATATTCTACTCTGTCTTCTATTTTTTGGAAACCTGGATATTATTTTCTGCCTCTAATTTTCTACCATTACTTATATTTCCCACAAGTCCTCAAATTTTACTAGCAACTGAAATGTAGCCATTTCTTCTCCTAGCTCCCTCAGAACCTGGGATATAATTTGTCTGGATCATTTGGAACACCAGGTTCACTCTATAAATTACCTCACCTCTTTTGAATATCACTTCCTATTTGCCAATATGTGCTCTACCCTCTCTAGCTCTCAGATCATTTTCTTTGACAAAGTAGCTAAATTCCAACAGGAGTGACTGAGTCCTCTTTTTCTCCTGTTGTCTGTTAATATGATGCCATCTGTCCCAAGCAGCAGGCTTATGCCTACTTTTGTCTTCTCCTTCCTCTTAACATGCTGGAAAAGGTCCTTTGGTACCCTTGATACTTTTCTGAAGCCACATTTTACTCCAGATTACAGATTAGCTGATATAATTCATACATATTTACAGCACTTTTAATATTATTCCTTCGTCATGTGATCTAATTTCCATGTTTTGTGCATGACAAATTGTACTCTAATCAACAGAAACTGTTAGTTGATGTTCTATATTTTAAACTCGAGCTTTTCAGAATGCTCTTTATAGAAAAAGCAATGGCAGTCCATCTTCTCTCCTCTCGCACTAACCTCTACTCAACAACACTGGAATCCTTCATTATTGTGATTTTTTTATTTTTGAGCTGTCTATCTCAGCTGACAACTTTTCCTTTTAAAGTTTCACGTCATGGGATTCCATAAATATCTTTATTCTTACCTATTACAATCTACCTTCCTAAAATTTCCACTATACATGTTACAGATGTTGCATCTGGCCCTCCCTTCTTTAGATACAACCATCTGCATCCAACATTTCTGCATCTCCAGTGATCATTATTTGATGGTCATCACCAAGTTCAGGGTAATAGTCCAATTATTATTCATTCTGTGTTTTTAGAAACGAAAATATAATCCCAAACCAGTTATAAACAGATGAAATAGTCTACTTTTAGAAGAACTCGTCTTCCAGAATGGGTCTGCACAATTGAGAACTGCTTTAACTATAAACCAAAAAACCAAACCCGTTACCATTCACATTCTTACTCATGGTAACCCCATGTATTACAGAGTAGAACTGTGTTCCATAGTATTTTCTTGGCTGTAATCTTTACAAAAGTGTATCACCAGGCCTTTCGTCCATGGTGCTTCTGGGTGGGTTCATACTGCCAGCTTTTAGATTAACAGCCAAGAGCAAAAAGTCGGTACCACCCAGGGGCTTTGCTTTAACTATAGGAACTTGAATATTTCCGTTGTCAGTTTTTAATTTCTTTTTTCTAAAGCTCTTCATTCATTTCTTCCATCTGCCTGGACAGTCTATTTTACCATGATATAAATACTACCTTCATTTTGTTTATTACAGGGTTATTTTAAATAGATGGTAAGTGTTGTTATGATTAAATTGTGTCCCCCAAAAACGTGTGTTGAAGTTCTAACCCCTGTTTCTGTAAATATGACCCTGTTTGAAAATATGGGTTTTCTTTTGTTATGTTAATGGAGATATACTAGAGTAGAACCAAAAAAAAAAACAAATCAAACCCTTCACAATTGAGTCGATGCTGACTCATAGTGACCCTATAGGACAGAGTAGAACTGCCCCATAGAGTTTCCGAGGAGCAGCTGGTGGATTCGAACTGCGGACTTTTTGGTTAGCAGGTGTAGCACTTAAAGACTGTGTCACTAGAGTAGAGTAGGTCTTAAACTTAATCACTTCTAAGTGGTGTCTTATAAAAAGAGCAGAATAGACACAGAGACACACAAACAAGGGGAAGATAGACACCATGTGAGGACGGTCTGCAAGTGAAGAATCACCAAGGATAGCCAGCAGTCACCAGAAAGTACAAGAGAGACCCACAGAAGGAATTGAAATGGCCAAGACCCTGATTTGGACTTTCAGCCTCCAGACCTGAGAAAATAAGTTTTTGTTCTTGAAAGTTACACACTTGAGTTATTTCTGTTACAGGAGACTGGCAAACTAAGACAAGTACGTTTCCTGACACCCTTCATATTTATTTTCATCAGAGCACTTAAATTACTTGGCACTTTCTCTGTTATTGCCCCTCTTTTTGTGACGTAACTTTTCAGAGAGACAGAAGGAGAACAGCATTTAAGCACATGGGCTCTGGAGACGGACTGCTGATTTTAAATCTTTACTACCAGAATGACCTTAATCGAGCTTTTTAAATTTCTTTAGGCCCCAACTTTCTCATCTATATCTGAGAATTTAAAACAAATAAACAAACCAAAAACAAGCAAATAAACAAAAAGTCCTATCCAATAGGTTAGTGGAGAGAATTAAACAAGTGAATACATGAAAGGAGCTTAGAACAGTATAGCATACAGTGAGTAGTAAAGAAAAGCTAGCGTTCATAATCTATGTACTCTAGCATTTTGTTCTTTATATAATAAGATAGTCTCTCTCCCCCCTCCTCCTCTCTACTTTCAGATTAAGACTCTGCTGATCAGATTGGCAAATCTCTGCATCACTGTTCTCTGCCCTTTCCAAATAATTCAATCCAAACCAAGGACACATTCTCCTAATGTAAACCATGTCAAGGAAAATAAGTCTTGCTCTTCTACACCGCAGCTACATGTTCTTTCTTTTCTAAAGTTATAATCTTCCATTACAAGAAGAGTTAAAATCAGCATATCTTCAAGCCTTTTAGTTTTCTACCTGAAAGTTTATAGTTCCTTAAAGATGCCTTTCTTGTTTACTCTGGTACTGACAATTGTCCCAATATAAATCAACATGAAGAAAGTAATGGTCATGGTCTCGGGGAACATCTAGCTCAGTTGGCATGACACAGCTTATAAAGACAATGCTCTACATTCTACCATGGTGAGTAGTGTCTGGGGTCTTAAAAGCCTGTGAGTGGCCATCTAAGATACTCCACTGGTCTCATCCCTTCAGGAGCAACGGAGAATGAAGAGAACAGGATACAAGGAAAAGATTAGTCCAAAGGACTAATTGTCCACAGCTATCAAGGCCTCCACCGAACTGAGTCCAGTAAAGCTAGATGGTGCCCGGCTACCACCACTGACTGCTCTGACCAGGATCACAGCAGAGGGTTCTGGACAGAGCTGGAGAAGGATGTAGAGCAGAATTCTAACTCACAAAAAAAAAAAGACCAGATTTACTGGCCTAAAGGAGACTGGAGAAACCCCAAGAGTATGGCCCACAGACACCCTTTTAGCTCAGTGGTGCAGTTACCTCCGAGGTTCACCGTTCAGCCTGGGAGTGGACAGCCCAGTAAAACCAAATGAGATTAACGAGGTACAGGAGTCCAGTGACAAGGGCCAGAAAGCAGAAGGGGACAAGGAAGCTGGTGATAGGGAACCCAAGGCTGAGTAAGGATATTGTTGATGTGTTGTGAGATTGTTAACCATTGTCATAGGGCAACATTTGTAGTAACTGTTAAATGAGAAACTATTTTGTTCTGTAAGCCTTCATCTTAAGTGTGAATAACAGCACAATTCTAAGAGCGTAGTCATTGTCACTGAACTGTGCATGTAGAAATTTTTGAAATGGTGTACCTTTGGCTATGTGTATGTTCACCAAAAAAAAAAGGTGAGAAGTTAGAGGGTTGATATGTTGTGGGGTTGTTAACCAATGTCATAAAATAACACGTGTACTTCTGTTTCATGAGAAACTATTTGTTCTGTAAGCCTTCACCTGAAGTACAATTAAAAAAAAAAAAGAAAGAAAGTAATGGTCAACAAATTTTAAAAGTTTCAGCAGTGAATACAAGACCCTTTCCTCCCTACAATATATTAAAAAAATACCATCAAGTGGATTCCAATTCTTGGCAACCTCATGTGTGTCCGAGTAGAATTGTGTTTCATAGGGTTTTTAATGGCTGATTTTTCAGAAGTAGATCACCAGGCCTTTCTTCTGAGGCACATATGGGTAGACTCAAACCTCCAACCTTTCCGTTAGCAGCCGAGTGTGTTAACCTTTTGCACAACCCAGAATCTCCTCTCACAATACTCTGTCCAGAGAAATCCAGCTATACTCTTAAGCCACCAGTCATCAGCTGCCTCAGCTTTCCTTCTTGGAGGCCAGCAACAGATTTCACTAAACGTGCTAATGGCTGACAATCCTATTTACTGTTCAGAGAAACAAAGGCAGCATTTTCTCTTAATGTCTCATTCCTAAAGTGAAAAGGAAATTACTTGTTGTATAGCACTATAGGTTTAAAGCAACTCTCCTTTCTCTTGTCAATCAGTTCCTCCAGTCAACCAGCATGCTTTTGCTAATTTTGATTGTCTTCAACTTCCTCAGAATCACTGTTTTCCGTTCATTTTTATTCAGATTATTTCTGACGCACTATGTAGAAATAGGAGCCCTGCTGGCACAGTAGTTAAGCACTCAGCTGCTAACCAAAAGATTGGTAGTTTGAACCCATAGGCTGCTTCTTGGGAGAAAGATGTGGCAGTCTGCTTCCATAAAGATTTACAGCCTTGACAACCCTATGGGCCAGTTCTACTCTGTCCTACAAGGTCACTATGAGTTGAAATCGACTTGACAGTAACAGGTTGGTTGGTTTGTTATGTAGGAATATGTCAACCTAATAAAGAAATCTTCCTCAGACTCTCACTTCTTCCATCCATTCCCTTTCTCCTTCTCTTTTAATTAAATTTATTTTAATTTTCCCAGTGATTAGCACTGGTCCCCTAGCCATTTTTCAATCCCGTATGCAAATACAGATTCAATCAACCATCATAGCTAACTCTGACAAGATTTTTTGGAATAAATTTCAGTTTTCTCAACTTTGCTCTTTTTTTGTCTTCCCTCCTCTCTCCGGCAAGTCTTTAACCATTTCTAGAATTTTTTTAATGAGTCAGGTATTGATATCACTGAATTAAATCAAGAAAGGTGTGAGACAAGGCACCACTAAATTTGTTATGCAGCGTTGTCAACTGATGAGAGTCTTGACCTGAAGTCCCCATTTTTTAAAGTTCTTCTCTTTCATCAAAGACTGCCACATGTACAATGATTTAATAATCCAACTCTTGGCTTGCGATGTGTACAAATGGACATTTGGATGAGACTAGTGAACTCATTATTCACAATGACCTAAAAAGTGATCCCTGAATTCTAGCAGTGAAAGGTTAATGGTATAATTCACTAGATTCCTTTGAATTTTAATTAAAATTACAAAAAAGCTTTGGAATTTCAATATGAACTGGAGCTTTCTAAATCAACTATGGTATATGTCATCAAAGCTAAATCTCTTGCATGCAATAAATGAAGAACTCTGACAATCCCCCCCCATTTTATTTATGATTTCATTCTATGAACACCTCTGGTAATGCATTTCAAATGATCGTCTTGTGCTTGTTTAGTAGAGCAATATCACCCACTGTCTGTCCATGAACTATATACACCGTAATCCAAGAGCCTAAATTCTCTTGAGTGATTTTGAGGGGTGTTTCCTAAATATGCAGTATGGGGCAAGTGTTTATTTTCAACCCATAGAACATTCTTTATATGTGTTTTTTACTTGCATGCTCCCTTTTCATTGTGCTGTAGTTAATTCTTTCATGTCTTAAGAAGGAGATATTCCATATGATCTATGGCAAAGCTTTTTAGGAAATTAAATTAACTCTTATTTTATTCCTTTTATTATTAAGTACAAGAACTACTGGTCTGTTTGGGAATCACATTAAAAAAACCAGTTGTCTTTGAGTCCATTCCAACTCGTCATGACTCCATGTGTGTCAAGGTAGAACTGTGCTCCATAAGGCTTTCAATGGCTGATTTTTTAGAAGTAGACCACTAGGCCTTTCTTCGAGGCATCTCTGGATGGTCTAGAAAATCCAGACTTTCAATTAACAGCTGATCACATTAACCTTTTGCACTACCCAGGGACTCTGGGAAAAATCACATTACATAGGACCAATGTAGTAATGTTGATGAAAGCAAATAGGGAGGTAATACATAGCTTTACAGTGCTTACTCTATGCCTGGCACTGTTCTACAAATTTTACACATATTAACTCATTTAATTCTCACAATAATCTCATAAGTAGGTACAAATATTATCACAATCCTACAGAGGCACAGGGAGGGTAAGTAACTCCAAGTTACACAACTAACAAGTAGCTAAGCCAGGATTCAGCATTGGCTTTCTGGCACGAAAAACCACAGGTGCACAATATTTAAAATGGAATCAATTATTGTCTCCAGAATCTATGTATGTAATGGAGCCTAACACCTCAAACATGAAGAATTTTTCCACTTAAGTTAATCCTTATACTAAACACAATATACGTAATATATGGTCTAATGTCAAACATCACAGTTTTTCTCTTTCAACATTATGTATTATAAGGAAGGGGGGAACAGGGTTTCAAAACTTTTTTTAAAAAGTGATTTATTGAATACTCAGGAATACAAAGAATACAGTAAAGTGGCCTAGAACAGTTGGCAAGAGAGGGATATATCTTTCAGCTCATTCTCCAATGTCCTACCTATACTGGCACCTAATGCCCTTTCATGAGTAAAAGTTTCAGGTACATTGGTGTCTTATCATGTGTGCACTTGTATATTCACTTAATGGATGTATATAAACTCACCCGAATTTGTTTTTTTTTCCTGAAAGACAGTAATAAGTATTAGTTCTTTTTAAGTAATTTTTCTTATAACCAACTTGTATGGAAAATATTGATTCATATGATTAGGTATACTTGTATCCATAATTATAGACTTAAAATTCTCAGTATAATTCTGTTATACTGTTTATATACCAGTATATTACACTGTTTATACTAAAGATTTAACTTATTTATATGATAGGAAATTATTTAAAGCTTATTTACCATATTCTTTAATGAGGAAAACTCATCATGTTCAGAAAAATATTTCAGAAGTGATCTCATTGTCTATATTTTTCTTTTAACAGCATCTTTTAACATTGCCAATGAGCAGACGGATGTCAAAACAATTAGCAGCAGAAAAGAACAGACGGAATCTGAATTCAAAGACTTAAACCAGCAGGTAAAGGCAGATTCATGGTTTACCAAGCCTAGACCTGTATTTTGGAACAGCAGGTAGAGAGAAGACATGATTCAGGGAAAAAGCAGAAAGGGACATTTTTTTTATTTCAAAGAGCTAGTAGATAAAAGAGGATAGCACTTTTGCATTAATGACAGACACGTGCTAAATTGATGCATTTAGGAAAATCCGCTGGCATGATTTTAGTCTCTATTTTGCTTGTTTCCCTCCTTCTTACAAGCGTAAAAATCCAATTCTTTTTTACCCTGCTGATTTTTTGACATTTCCCATTTGGCAAGAATGAATTTCCCTTCCTCTCTGGTGTTTCTAATGGACCTGAAACTCATGTGATTAACATGGCTCTCTTCCTCATGCTAGGCTTGGCATCAATAACACTTTTAGAAATAATGTGTATATCTTCTGAGATCAAATGCTAATTTCTGGGAAGTTTAGCTGAAAAAGTTCTTATAAATGACTGCCCTTACTGAGTAAGAGTTCTAAGGGGAAAGGAAAATATTTTTGGTGCATGATTTTTTTGGCTTTAATTACTCAGAAAGAATTGAAATTATGCTATTGGAAAATTAAGACCAAGTTATGAACTTCTTGCTCTTTGGGGGCACTATTCCCCCCTGACTTAGCTCAAATAGGCAACATTTCAGTGTCTCCAATCCAGCTGCATATTAGAATCACTTAGGTAACTTTTAAACTAAAAAATAGCGGTATCCAGACATCACCATCAGTCAATTGTTCTGCAGTAGCACTTGGCTTCTAATATTTTTTTAAAAGTTCCCCAGATGATACTAATGTACAACCAGGATTTAAATCCTAGCCGTTACTTCACTGAACAGACCTCGTATAATTGAAATGTTTTATATATATATATAAAATTAGAGAAATGCAAATCAAAACTACAATGAATCTCACCCCAACAAGGCTAGCATTAATCCAAAAAACACAAAATAATAAATGTTGGAGAGGTTGTGGAGAGACTGGAACACTTACACACCTTTGGTGGGAATGTAAAATGGTACAACCACTTTGGAAATCGATTTGATGCTTCCTTGAAAAGCTGGAAATAGAAGTACCATATGATCCAGCTATCCCGCTTCTTTGAATATATCCAAGAGAATTAAGAGTCATCACACCAATAGATACATGCACAACCATGTTCATTGCAGCACTGTTAACAATAGCAAAATGATGGAAACAACCTAGGTGCCCATCAATGGACAAATAGATAAACAAATTATGATACATTCACACAACGATGAATCCATGAAACATAACATGGAGGAATCTGGAAGATATTACGCTGAGTGAACTTAGTCAGTTGCAAAAGGACAAATATTGTATACGACCACTATTATAAAGACCCAAGAAAAGGTTTAAACACAGAAGACAACATTCTTTGATGATTATGAGGGTGGGGAGGGAGGGAGAGTGGTATTCACTAACTAGAAAGTAGACAAGAATTATCTTAGGTGAAGAGAGTGACAGCACACACTGCAGGGGCAGTCAGCACAACTGGGCTAAACCAAAGCTAAGAAATTTCCTGAATACAACCAAACACGTCAAGGGACAGAGTAGCAGGGGTGGGGGTCTGGGGACCATGCTTTCAGGGGACATCTAGGTCAACTGGCATAACAAAGTTTTTTAAGAAAATGTTAGTGAGTGGTGTCTGGGGTCTTAAAAGCTAGCAAGTGGCCATCTAAGATGCATCAACTGGTACCAACCCACCTGGAGTAAAGGAGAATGAACACCATGGACACAAGGAAAGTATTGGCCCAGGAGACAGAAAGGACCACATAAACCAGAGACTTCATCAGCCTGATACTAGAAGAACTAGATGGTGCCCAGCTACCACCAATAACCACCCTGACAGGGAACACAACAGAGAGTCCCTGATGGAGCAGGAGAAAAGTAGGGTGCAAAACTCAAATTCTAGTAAAAAGACCAGACTTAATGGTTTGATTGAGACTGAAGGGACCTGGAAGACATGGCCCCTGGGATCTCTGTTAGCCCAAAACTAAAACTATTCCCAAGGCCAACTCTTCAGGAAAACATTAGACTGGACTATGGGACATAAAATGATACTCATGAAGAGTGTGCTTCTTAGCTCAAGTAGATACATGAGATTAAATAAGCAGTTCTCATCCGGAGGCGAGATGAGAAGGCAGAGAGGGTCAGGAGCTGGTTGAATGAACATGGGAAATCCAGGGTGGAAAGGAGGAGTGTGCTGTCACAGTATAGGGAGAGCAAG
>NW_004444086.1:797080-812303 GCF_000243295.1 Trichechus manatus latirostris
AAAAAACCAAACCCATTGCCATTGAGTCAATTCCAACTCATAGCGACCCTACAGGACAGGGCAGAACTCCCCCATAGGGTTTCCAAGAAGTGGCTGGGGGATTCGAACTGCTGAACTTTTGGTTAACAGCCAAGCTCTTAACCATTATGCCACCAGGGCTTCTATATATACACAAATATATGTAAAACCAAAAACTCAAACCCATTGCTGTCCAGTCGATTCTGACTCATAGCGACCCTATAGGACAGAGTAGAACTCCTCCATAGGGTTTCCAAGGAGCAGCTGGAGAATTTGAACCACAGACCTTTTGGTTAGCAGCCGAACTCTTAATCACAGTGCTACTATATATATATATTTCATTGCTGAAATCAATGATTTGGGGTTATTAAGCCATATAAAATATTTCCTTTTTTTTTTAACCATGGTCAGGCTAGCTTAATTACTTCATGCTGACCAAAATTTAATTTAGTGTCAGAAGTTTAAAATCAGTTCTGCTAAAGTACTCTCTCTTTCTGTTAATTCCTACAACCAATTTCAGGAAATCAGAATATGCCTAGAACTCAATCACTTTCGCCACCTATATTGCAACCTCTTGTCCAAGCCACCATTATCTCATGCTTCAAAAACTCCAAGAGTCTACTAACTTATCTCCCTTTTGTACTCTTGCCCCCTTTCAAAATGATCCTTTTATTAAACGGTAGGTCAGCTCATGCAACCACTTTGCACAAGACTTTCAAATGTCTCTCCATTTCACTCTCAATAAGAGCTTAAGGTCTTACAATGACCTACAGGGCCCTTCATGATCTAGATCCCTACTCTCTCTACACTCATCTCTCACTGCTCTCTCCTTTTCTCAAACAGTTCGGGCGTGCCCCTGACTTAAGACCTCAGTTGTCTGTTCCCACTGCCTGGAATGCTCTTCCCAGACATCTGCATGAGTCAGAATCAACTTGACAACAATGGGTTTGGTTTTTCTTGGAACTCCTTCACTAACTTCTCTGTCTTAAACATCACCTTCTCAATGAGATCTACCCTGGCCATCCTATTTAAATTGTAACTCTTTACCCCACTCTCCCTTTTCTTTTTTCTACACTCATTATCATATTTTTAATTCTATATAATCTGCTTATTTATTATATTTATTGCATATTGTCTTCCCCCCTTCTGGAATGTAAGTTCCATAGGGACAAGGGTCTTTTTGTATGTTGGCTCACTAATCTATTTCATTTAGTGCATGGCACATAGTAAGTGCCACAGTAAATTTTTTTTTTTTAATGAATAAGTAACCAAATAAATACAGACATAATAATCCAATGGTTCAGGCTTTCTAAAAGCAATCAATGTTTTCTTTAAAGTGGTCATATCTCATTTTTGTGGGGCTATCATTGCATTCTTAATTATTTTATAGGCAAAATATACTGTCCTTAGTGTTTCAACAGTCCTGGTGGTCTCTCCAGGCCTTCAAAATATTTCATGCAGGGAAGGGGGCATACAAACTCTTGATTCAAAAGACTTTGAGAAGTTAACAATTTCAAATACAACTAAGTGCTGTATCTTTTGTCCTCCTCAATGATAAATAAGACTCTTTTGTTTTTGGCTAATTTTTCTCATTTTTTTATTCTATTAATTCAACAAATAATATTGAGTGCCAGGCTCTGTTCTAAGCACTGGGGTTCATCAGTAAATAAATCAAACAAGATCTCTGCGCTTATGAAGCTCATATTCTCATCTTCCTATTCAGTGACCAACTCAACAATCATTTTTATCTCAGCTCCTAAAAATTTCCGTTCTATCCTAACTGTGGTTAGATGCATAATTTAAAGGTATGTGGGCATGTTGTAAAGAACGGCAAAGGATATACCAGCTACTGGCTAATGAACAGACTTGTTCTAACTGGGTTTGTATTGTCCTGAGAATTACAAAACTTGTCAGTATTTGAGACCAGATCTGGGCACACTCTGACTTCTATCTCTTCCTGCTGCAAGATATTGAAAAATTTGCTGATTCTGTGCCTCTCATAGTTTCTTTATCTAAAAAATGAGAATAATACCTCAAAGAGTTGTATTAGAATCTTGTAAAACACCTATCACATTATCAATCAATAGTAAGAATTCACCAAATCACAGTTAAGTTGGTATGTCAAAGAGAAACGAAAACAAAAAGCCACAATACTTCCTATCTGCGGCATGAGTGAATTGGAAAAAATTAACTCTTGATTATAAAGACCTAGCAAAAATACTTTACCAGTCAAGAAAGCAGATCCTTGGTGGCACAGTGATTAAAAGATCAGCTGTTAACCAAAAGGTCAGCAATTAAAATCCACCAGCCACTCTTTGGAAACCCTGTGGGACAGTTCTACTCTGTCCTATAGGGTCTCTATGAGTCGGAATCAACTCAACAGCAACAGGTTTTTGGTTTTTAGTGAAGAAAGCTACCTCACTCTGAAGCAGCTGTTTCATTGTCAGGGTTGAGATAATATATTCTCTATTCTAGAAAGAATGTATGACCAAGCCAGATTAGGGTAAATTCCCTACTGTGTCCCCATATTACCCAGTCTTCCCCCTCCCCTAACACTTGCCACTCTCATAATTACATGTTTCATATATGACTGTACCACTTCTCTGTAAGCTGCCAGGATGACAGGAAATAGGCCTGTCCTGTTTAATCACTGAATCCCCAGAACACAGCCCAGGGCCTGAGGTATAAGAGGTCCTCAACAGACTTTTTTTTTTTTTATTTAATTGTAACATAATCAGTAAGAAATTTGTAACTTGACTCACAGAAGATCTATTTACATTTTATATTATAATCTAAGTCAACTTCAGGCTTCTAAGGCATTAAGAGAAGTAGAAAAGTACATTTAGGGTTTTTTTTTTTTTTTCCAGAAAAAAAAAAAAAATCATTTTGGTGCTAGTTTCCTGTGAAACAAAGCAGACCATTTGTGATGGCTTTTATTTTTTCCATAAATTAGTTATATCTGTTGTGATTTTTGTTGGTTTGTTTATTTTCTTTCATTTTGTTTTTTCAGGGCATTGCCTCTACAGAAACTCTTATTTCCAGGAATACTGAAAAGCAGTCCACATCAGCTGAGAAAAATGAAACTGGTATTTCTAAAGATAAAAGCCAGGTACTGTCAGATGAGAACTACAAATATGCCTAGAGGAAAAAGGTGTAGCTCCTAGCTGTGGCCAGTCCTTTCTTGTGCCAACTTTTGGGAGGTGCTAGACCAAGTGCTAACATGAATTACATCACTGAGTCCCCAAAATAACCCTGAGATGGGAATTCTATTATTGCCTCCATTTTGTGGATGAAGAAGTGTGTCTTAGAAAGGTTAAGAATTCTCAGGGGCACACAGCTGGTAAGCACGTGAAGTGGGTTTCCAGTCCAGGTCTACTTGACTCCAAGTTCTGAGCTTTTGACAACTACTTTTTCTCATGAACGCCTTTGTGATGCTGAGCCTGAGTTCAACTAAGAACAGCTTTACATTTTTATGCAAAAAATAGACCTATAAGATAATCAAAATCCAGCAATTGATCTATTTTTTTCCTAATTTATTTGTCTGAGAAGATGCCATCAAAGAATTATTCATAAGTACAACCTAGCTTCAGGGACCAATTTCTCTCTTGAAAGTTGGGAAGCTGCCGTGTTTATAGTTGGAAAGAAAAAAATATACCATACCATTACAAGGTAAAATTCAATAGTGAACATTGCTCAGGAATGCCTGAGACACTGAACAAAATAAAATGGCATTAACAAAAACGAACATTAGCAGTAAACATCCAAGACATGTTTCCACATTGCTTGCAATACCCTTCTGTTTTGTACATAGCTGAAGAATTGTTATATATAAACTAAAATAAGTAAATTCATCTATTCAGTGTCATAACTGACACAGTAATAAAAATGCTAGATTAAGTTTAAAGCAGTGAGAAGATTCTAGCTATGTATTATATTTTCTCTGTGCTGTGGAAAGTATTCAAAAAAGTGAACTATTTAATTTTATAAATGTCTCTAGTTTTAAGGAGCTCAAAATAATTTGCAAATTATAATTTTAAATATTATCAATTCTTAAGAATATAGTAGAGCGATGTTACTTGGTTAGCCTCCATTCTTGTGGGGAATAAGTTAAAACATAAGCACGTGATTTATACAAAATGGCTCCCTTTGCCAGTAGAGGCAAGAAGGAGAAAGAGACCCTCTTTCACAAAATGTCCCCACATTCCCACCTATCACATGAACACACCAAGAGCTTTGTTTCTCACGACGAAACTATATTGGACTTTTCCTGCTGTTAAAAAGCTGGTAAAATAGTATTATTAAAAAGAAATAGCAAAGAAAGAAAGAAATAGCTAGAAATTTCAGGGATAGTGTTGGGATCACATCACATGCATGAGAAAAACAAACAGAAATATAAGGAGAGAGAAGATTATTCTTTTAAAAATGGTGTTGCTGCCACTCTTCAGATCAACACAGTTTCCATTTTCAACCGTTGGGCTGTTTTATGGTTTCCTAAGGAGCCATAAACCCCAACATGAGGATACTAACCCATTTATTGCTAGAAGTAAACGTTGCAAACAAATTCCATGTGGATATAATAGCAAGCAAAATACAGGTAATGAATTCTCAAACTATGCTTTTGCTCAGCTTTTATAAAAAAAGCTGCTGATTTTAATCTCCCTTCCTCACATAACATTTTTGAAATCAACTGAGTACATTCAGAAGGGGTGTGTGTGTGTGTGTGTGTGTGTGTGCAGGCCGATAGTTAACCTTGGCTGTCCTAATGTTCTTTCATTTGGATGTACTTTGTATTAAAACAATTGCCAAAGCACAAATGTGGTTTGCCAGCAAAGGTGACCTTTCTTTAATATTAGATTACAACCTTATTTCTATAAAAATGAAAGTTACCTTTGAGCATTTCTGTCCTAAACTCTGGTTGAAAGAGCCAGATGCTTCCCTAGCTTATTGCCAGGCAAGACTTAACATTTAGTTAGGCATTTAAAGGGATAGATTCAAAGGTATCTCTATTGGGGCAAAATATCCTTCTTCTACTGATTGTAGTTTCCACTGAAGAAAACAAGGCACCAACAAAATAACCAGTAATGGGTATTCATGGAGGAAAAAGGTCATTCTACACAGACATGAAATGTTCTGTTTTGTTCGTTCATGTGGCCTGGCTAACTATTTATATCATCAGTTGGTATCAATCCTTGATTTCTCAGAGAACTCTAAGCAGGGTCAATGCCTGGTTTGAATTTCTGACAGCAGCTTCAGCCAGGTTACTGCTTCACAGACTCCCTTGCCAGCTGCACAACCATCTTTCTGCCAGCCACATGCTCACCACTGCTGCCTCCCGGTGTTCCCAGCTGTCGCAAGATAGCCCCTGCCAGTCACACCCTGGGGCCTCTGCCAGCTCCACAGCAGTTTCTACCTGCCACATGGCAGCCCCTGCACCCCGTGCGTCAGTCCTGGCTGCCACGTGCAGAAAAATCATTCAGCAGGTTTGACAAAAATTAACTTTCCCACAGAGCCTGTTTCCCTTGAGCTCAGTGTTTATATGATGTTTGCTTTGATTTTCCTCTCTTAAGACAATTTGCATATTTTATATGAAAAATTCTTCTGCTGGTGAACTGAGATGCTCTCACAGTTACAAATTTGCTTCTCACACTTTTGACCATAATTCCCTTGACTTTAAGGTCATTGAGAAAACAATGAAATTTTAAGTTTGGAATCCAGATTCTAAAAAAGTATAGGAACTTTAAATGACCTTTTCCTAAAGTAAACAAAAAGCATAAATTACCAAAAGAAATATCAGAAGTTACAGCTTCCACACTTTTCAAATCCCCAGAATATATCAGTTTGGACCAGGTTCTCTAAGTCGTGACCAATCAACTGCTAAATGTATAAAAACTTCAACGATAGTCATCAAAAACCTATTGTGCTGTCAGATATTAAAATAGATGGAGACCAATATATAAAAATCTTTGACATCAACTCTATCCATAAGAGGCTTACAATTTAATTTGGAATTGAAGTATACACATTTGAAATAATAACATGTTATAGAACATGGCATCACCAAAAGATAAGCATATGGTTAACTGCATATTGAATACCAGCTTAGAAGTGTATACATAGTGCCATGTGTTTGGGAGAAGAAAAGATAATTGGTTGCTACCTTGAGCTGTGAAGTCGTCTAATGGAGGTGGGTCTTCAGTTGACCAGCTTAACTAGATTAGGGAATTTGTAGTAGAAATATGCTGTGGCCTGATGGTGAAACCTCTTAGAAGTCCAGGCTAAGGAGTCTGGATTTCACACTGTCATCATATACTTTGAACTTTGAAATATGACGAACTTTGAAATAAACTTAACCATACGGATTTGCCTCTATTTTTGTAAGTCAAAAGCTTGCAAAAATCAGTACTTTCTTGAGGTTCAACCTTATATAAAAGACAAAGTGAAGAGAAAAGAAACTAGACTAATTTTTTTTTCACATGCACCTCCTGCTCTATCAACTAATTTACCAAATTACCCCTTGTACCGTGTCTATTTTCTTAAACAAAGAGATAAAAAGAATAAAAAAGAAAAAGATGAGAAAATAGAACCAAAGGAGAAGGAAACAAGGTTAGAAATCACAAGAAATCATTAAGCATCTTATAAATGTGTTAAAAAATTTAAAAAGTTACTATATCTTGTTGGAAGGCTGTCAAGTAAATCTACATCAACACTCTAGCTAGGTCATAGGGAATAGAACAATTCTAAAAAGTTTACATACGGGCCTGTTTAGAGTTTTACAAAATACAGCTTGACTCTTATGTTTCTTTCCTTTTCTCCTCAACTGGTTATTTGCATTTTCTAAAAGAAAATCAATTCACATTTCTAAGCTCCAAAACAAATTCTGGTTACTTACTTGTGCCTTAATACATTACTTGAAATTACAATTTATAAGTATCAGAGGATATCCATTTACTTGGATTAGATTTAATGGCAGAATTGTATTTTCCACTAAAGTTCAGATGATACAACTAAAATGCCAAGCATTTGGCTTCACAAAATTTAAATACAATGTCCTGCTGCTCTGTAATCTTTGCAGCTGGGATGATTTAATTCCCAGCCCACACTCTGGGACCTCTATTTCCGCAGAGGAGGATATAAGGTGCCCAACTCAGGCATGGAGTCAGGAAAATGTTATTCTTATTGTTGACCATGTGTAATGTCATACAGAGCCTCACACCATGATTTAAATTCTAGAAGGTTTGGTTGTCCCATATTGACTTCTAACACCCTCTCATTTGACCCAACATCCTTCTGCTTCCTTCTTCTCTGCAACTATTCTTCTCCTAGCTGGACAATATTCTTCCAAGTCCATTGCAGAATGGAAAGTCATTCCCTTGTCTTATCCTTTACTCTTCTTTATTTGAAACAACTAGAAGAAAACATAGAGGGGAAAATATAACAGACAACGGTGAAAGTACAAAGGCATAATATTGGTCATGAGCAGTTGTGATCGTCATTCAAGTGAAATTGTATCTAGACATACTCTTGCCTACTTCTTATATTGTTCTTTCACTGGCACAATGTTCTCCTATTTCCATGAATATTAAACCCAAAACCAATTCTGACTCATAGACCCTATAGGACAGAGTAGAACTGCCCTATAGGGTTTCCAAGGCTGTAAATCTTTACAACAGCAGGCTCTCACATCTTTCTCTTGCTGAGCAGCTGGTGGGTTCAAACCTCTGACCTTCTAGTCAGCAGCTAAGCACCTTAACAACTGTGCCACCAGGGCTCCTTCCACGAATATTGGGGACCAATAAAATATATTTTTCCTTCCTAAGAAGCTACTGAGTTTCCATTGTTCCTAGACAATAAACTTGTATCTCAATCCCTATAGCTGTCCAAGACAGATAATAAAACTGATCAAGATTGAACTTTTTAAAAAATACACAAAAAGATTTATTTACATGTGCCAGGACCTCTGTCAACAGCTTGTACTTTAATCTTTGAACTTTCATTGATTGCTTGTCTTGATCTTTGCTTGGAAAGACATACGTCATCTTGGATTCACTTTTCAGGGGTCAAAACTCAAATTCCTAGATGACTCAAAAAGTAATATAAATAAGTGACAAGGATCCAGATATAAGAAAAATTAGGAGTGGCAGGGACTGTGACAATCTGGAAAGCTCATGCCCCATCTTAAGGGGGTCACAGTTAATAAGGATTAGTCAATAATTGCTTTGTAAAAAGCTGGATCAATGTTTCCAGATCTTTTTATTTTTATTTTTTCAAATATTTTAAATCAAGAAAAATTCAAAAAATATTCTAAACATTCTGTCAATCAAATGACAAATCATTACAAATATACCTTTAAAGTATTCATTCTAATGAAAACTTTATGTATGCAAGCAAGTTGATCATCTATATCATGGATTGGCAATTTTTTCTTTTTCTATAAAGGCTCAGATAGTAAATATTTTCTGCTTTCTGAGCCATATGGCCACTCAAGAAAACAAACATAGACAATATGTAAATTAATGACCATGGCTGTGTTCCAATAAAATTTTATTTATAAAAAAATGTTGGTGGGCCAGATGTGGAACACAGGCCATATTCTGCTGATCCTTGATCTATACTTACCTCTATAAGGAAACACATTAAGAGTTTTGTGGAGATTATATGTAATAGCCCATATGTTCCTCATATTTCAAATATTATTTGCTGAGGGAGATTTTCCCTGTGTTCTGGATGCTCTAGGGTCTCTATGAGTCAGAATCGACTCGACAGCAATGGGTTTGGTTCCCGTCCCCCCACCCCCGAATGCTCTTATTGCACCTATGCCTGCCCTACTGTAATATTTACCACAAGATTGCAATGTTTTTATAATTTTTGATTGGTTTTGGTTTTAGTAGGTTATGAACTTTGGTAGAACAATGACTTTGTCTGTCATGTATCTTGTTATCTGTGGTGCCTGGTACATAGTAAGCATCCAATAAATACTTTCAGTGATTTTCTGGTCCTCTTCCCTAGTTAATCTAAATTAGACTTTTTTTCTATTTTGCTTTTAAAAGGAGAAGGCATGAAGCTGTAAGATTATTAAATGTTCGCCAATGTCTTTAAACTAGAAGGTATCATCACAAATATTTTTATGCAAAGGCACATTCAATTCATTGGGAAATTATGGAATTGATTGTAGTTGTTCTTCTGGCACAACACAGTGATTAAGAGGTAGCTTCCTGGAGTCAGACTCCTTGGGCTTCAAATTCTAGTTCCACACTTACTGTGTGTTATACAAGTTACTTATCTTCTCTGTAACTCAGTTTCCTTGTCTCTAAATTTCGACTAACACCCATACCTTCCTCATAGAAAGTTAACATATATAAAGTGCTTAGAGAAATACCTACATATTCTAAGCACTCAGTTAAGTATTAGCCAATCTTTTTATTGTCAGAGCTTTAACTCATTCGTTCTTCTCTGGACCCACTCGCTTGAGCCTTTGTGCCTGCCACTCCACTGGAACTGCCCTTGTCATGGTCACCAGTGACTTCCATGTTGCCAAATCTAATGCTCATTTCTTAGAGCTTATCTTACCATATCTCTAAATAGAACTTTGATACAGTTGGGCCCTCCCCCTTCCTTGAAAAAATGTTTTCTCTGTGCCTACATGATACCCCTATTGTTTCTTATGCTTGCTTCACTGGTTTCTCCTTCTCAGTCTCATTGCTGTTGCATCCCCATCTTCTCAACCTCTTAATCTCCATGCTCCTTAGCTCAGGCCTTTAACTACTCTATCTTTACTCATTTCAAAAAAAAAAAAAAAACAGTACCATGAGTTGATTCCAATTCATAATGATGCTATAGGACAGAGTAGAACTGCCCCAAAGGGTTTTCCAGTAGCTGCTAGTGGATTCAAACTGCTGACCTCCTCCAATGTGATCTAATTCACGTCCACGGCTTTAAATACCGTCTAGATGCTGATGGCTTCCAAATTGATACACTAGCACTGAACTTTCAGGTAAACTCAAACTAACATCGCGTCTTCTACTCAACCTCTTGACTTGACTGTCTAATTATAATTTCAAAGTTAATATGTTTGAAACCAAATTCTTGATCTCTCTCTCTCTCTCTCACACACACACACACTCACACACACACACACTCACACACACACACACACACACCTTCTTCTCTCACAGTCTTCTCCATCTTAATAAATAACAATTCAATTTTACCAGCTGGTCAGGCCAAAATACTTAGAATTATCCTTGATCTTTGCTCTTATTACCAACAGTCCATCTATCTATATCTAAATCCTATAAATTCTACTTTTAAAATACACCTGGGATTTAAATACTTCTCACCATATTTACCATTTCCAACTAATCCAAGTCCTATCATCTCTCACATGATGCATTCTGGTAACTTCAGGACTAGTATCCTTGTCTATACCTTTTTTTTTTCTATGGTCTATACTCCACAGCCTGTGTACTCCTTTGAAAAGGAGTACATGTAACTCTCTTGCTGTAAACTCTCAATGGCTCTGCATCTAACACTGTATAAGTCCTACCTCCTCAAGATGGCATAGAAGGCTGTCCATGATCTGACTCCATCAACCACTCTAACCTTATTTCTTTATGTTCTCCTTATCATTCACTAAACTCAAACCCCACTTACGATTCTTCGAAAACACCAAGCACACTACTGCTTCGGGGCCTTTCTAGTTGGGGTTTCCTTTACTTGGACACTCTTCCCTCTCATGTCCTCAACTTTTTCACTTTCCTTGGGTCTCTGTTCAAATAACACCTTGTCAGGGTGAGTTTGTGTCTACTTTGTAAAAATTATAGTACTCTCTGATCATACTCTAGCCTCCTTGTTCAGAAAAGTTATTACTGTTTGACACAATATATTGTACATACATGGTTGGTTCTCCATAAATACACTGGACAATAATAGTATGCAAGAAGGGACTTTATAGTTCTTTTGATTGGTCTGTTGTCAACATTTTTAGTAATACTGGGTACATTGTAGGTGTTCATAAATGTTTTTTAATGAACCTTTTGTACTTACCTATATTTTATGTATATTTGCAAATATTTCCTACAAGTTTATTTTTCTGTTTTTCTATGGCTCTCAGAGTACTGGTGGCACAGTGGTTAAGAGCTTGGCTGCTAATCAAAAAGGTCAGCAGTTCAAATCCATCATCTGCTCCTTGGTAACCCTATGAGGCAGTTCTACTCTATTCTGTAGGGTCGTGATGAGTTGGAATTGACTGGACAGCAACCGGTTTGGTTTTGGATTTTTAAGTATGTTGCGGAGCCCTGGTGGTGTAGTGGTTAAGAGCGATGGCTGCTAACCAAAATGTCAGCAGTTTGAATTCACCAGCCACTCCTTGGTAACCCTGTGAAGGCAGTCCTACTCTGTCCTACAGGGTCACTTTGAGTCAGAATCGACTCGACAGCAAAGGGTTTGATTTTTTTGTTTTTTTAAGTATGTTGCATTTCTGAAAATACCTGCCCTTGTCCCAAAGTGTGTTCTAAGTGGAATCAAAGGGCATATGGGACATATTAAGACCAAAACCAGTGGTTTTCAAACAGCATGGAGTTCATGAAGCTACTGCAGGGTAAAGTCAGAGTCTACTTAAGGACTGTCAGGATGAAGCGACATAAACTAAAGGTACTAGATTATAGTCTAAATATAAGAGCTAAGGAATGGAACTTGGAAAAGTAGGAAAACATTATAAAGAAAAAAGAATACACGTACATACACTGGGTGCATCTATTTAACTCTGGTGGCACAGACTGGGCTTTTCTTTGGTAAAGCTGTTATTAATTGCTGGGCAAATATAATACACAGCATGTAAATGCACCACCCAATACCTTCCAGGAAGGAGCTGTGCTTTACAAATTTCTGTAACCTCAGTGTTTAGTAAAGTACTCTACACATAGTAAACACCAAATGAGCATGCAATAAAGCTGGTAATAATAAAGAAAAGCATAAGTTTACAGTCCCAACATATTAAAATTCATGTGAGATTCTCAGCAGATGAATATTATCAGAAATGTGTTCCTTTAGCAGATAAACCACTTCCCTTGCATTTTTTTTTTTTTCCTATTAAAGTGCAGACTACTGATTGCCAGCTAATCATACAGGGAAAGTAATCTTTGTGCCGCTTTCCTTGGAAAAAGTTGTGAAAGACATAATGAACTAGGTATCAGACAGAAAAGAGGATTCTTCTTTGGGTTGTCCCCAGTAGTCATGACAACTTTTCAGCACTATACTTATTTAGTATTTTCATACCCGTCATTTCATTTCTTTCAAAGAACACTCAATAACACCTTTAACTTGAAAGATGTCTTGTTGTCTTCATGCACATATTAAAGAAAATCCTGAAATCTATTTCTCAAAGCCCTAACAAGCTTATTGGCAGCTGGGTGTACTGCAACTTATTTTGTCCGAACCACATTTGGAAAATTATCCAAACTTCTCTTCTGAATCATCACAAGTAAATTCTCAATTACTAATGACTAAATATCTGGAAATCACCATTTTAATGGATTTTGCTTACATATGTTACACATATCACAAAAGTTTACCAAAGGTAAATTTATTCAAAGAACAGTAACTGATTTTGATGTTAGGTTCTTTTATATTTAATCTTTTGCAATCCAAGACTTTGTATGTCATTCAGGATAAAATCTGTTGAACTAATTTTGGCAGATGCTTTCCCAGGAACTGATCTCATTTATTCCTATTGTCTCAACACAATTATTAATAATGCCCCTTTCATTCTGAAAAATGTTCGGATAATTAATTATATGGTCATCTTAACCATACAACTATTTCAAAATGCTGCTATTCTCCCAAACAATTTTCAGCTTATCTGTTGAGATTGTTTTCCATACAAACTGGACTATTAAAACATTATTTTGTAGTCAAATTTCATTTTCTGACCAGGATAGTATTATAAAACATCATCACTCATTTTTAATGAATTAAACTCTAAATAATTTTTAGTTGTTTCTAATAGTTAAGTATACTGTCAGAAAAATTAATATCTGTCACTGAGGATTTCAAAAGATGTGTTAGCAACTAAAGGCATAAATAACCTTAGTAGTAGTAGTAGGAATAGCAGTAATAGTGGCAGCAGCAATGTCAATGATCATAACTATTTTCCAGCTTTATTATTTACTATTTTCTAGTCATTGTGCTCAATTCTTTATATAAGTAAACATTTATAAATTCATGTCAATCCTGAGATGTTAGTGTTATTATCCCCATTTTATAGATAAGAAGCCTGGGGTTTGGGACTTGGTAAATTTAGGTAACTTGACCAGGTGTCACTACTAGCAAGTTGCAGAGCAGAGACTCAAGCCTTCTTTGAAATGATTCCAAAATCTATGGTCATCAACACTAAACTATACTGCCTCCCTAATCTCTCATTCCAGGCAGGAGATTATCAAGTACATGGGGGAGCATCGTGTATTCTGGGAATTGTAGTGACTCACATGGGCTGGAATATAAGGTAATCGTAAAACAAACAAACAAACTCATTGCCGTCACGTCGATTCCAACTCATAGTCACCCTATAGGATAGAGTAGAACTGTCCCACACGGTTTCCAAGAGTGCCTGGTGGATTTGAACTGCCGACCTTTTGGTTAGCAGCTGTAGCTCTTAACCACTGTGCCACTGGAGTTTCCAAGGTGATGGTAGGGAGTATAAAAAGATAATGTGGACCTACTATATGAAGGATCTCATAAGGCAAGTTAAGACTTTCTTTTTTTTTTTTTTTTTAACATTATCCTGCTTACAAAAAGGAATTATTGGAGTTTTCCAATCAGAGTGGTAACAACATCAGATTTGTTTCAGAGACACAAATTTGGGGGAAGGAAAGTGGTAAAATTAGAAAAGAGAGAGTCTAAACATAAGGTGTCCAGTTAGGAGGCTAGTTCTGTTGTTGTTGTTAAAAACAAAAACAAAAAACAAAAATCCATTACTGTCAAGTCGATTCCAACTCATAGCGATCCTATAGGACAGAGTAGAACTGTCCCATAGGGTTTGCTGTTGCTGTTAGTTGCTGTCAAGTCGGCTCGAACTCAAAGCGAACTTATGTGTAACAGAATAAAATGTTGCTCAGTTTTGTGTCATTTTGATATGTTTGAGGATTTCCCTAATTGTCACTGGCCTTTTGCTTTACAAAACATGATGCCCTTTTCCAGTAACTGGTCATTCTTGATGATGTGTCCAAAGTAAGCAAGTTGAAGTCTTCCAATCCTCACTTCTAAGGAACATTCTGGTTATATTTCTTCTAATCTAGAAAGGAGGTAACAAGATCCTGAATAAAATCATTGACAGTAGGAACAAGGTGGAGAGAACATATCCGAGAGACGTTTAGGAAATAGACAAGACTCTGGGAATGGCTATATGAAGTGAATGAAGATGAACAAGAAGGGAAGAGTGGTGTTACGAACTAAAACAATGTGAATAAATTGCATGTTAGGGTTGTGTTGGGGCAGATGGAAATAATGACTTGACTTTGATAATTATTAAGTTTGAGGTCCCTGTTACCCATGTCATGATGACTAGGGAAGATTTTGAGAAGAGGAAGCTTAGAACTGCTGTGATAGAAAAGACCATAAGTTAAATTATTTTGAAAACTTGAGTACAAAAAGTAATTAAGATACAAAAAAGAATACCTACCTTACCTGTCCGCATCTCTGTCTTATGTGAGAGGCTTAGTATTGAGTCTTTGCCTCTCCTCTTAGAGAAAAGGATCTAACTGTTTTCTATGTCACCCAGTATAAATATAAAAGTTATAACTCAAAATCCTAGCTAGTTGGTACATTGACCCTTTGGGCCAGAAATAGTGTGTTCTTATGTCGAATGCTAAGTATTCCTGTGATTTCTGTCCTCAGTTTTGTTTTGTTTTGTTTTAATTGTACTTTAGATGAAGATTTACAGAATAAACTAGCTTCTCATTAAACAATTAGTACACACATTGTTTTGGGACATTGGTTACATACCACACAACATGTCAACCCTCTGCTTCTCGACCTTGGGTTCCCTATTACCAGCTTTCCTGTCCCCTCCTGCCTTCTTGTCCTTGCCCCTGGGCTAGTGTGTCCATTGAGTCTCATTTTGTTTTATGGGCCTGTCTAATCTTTGGCTGAAGGGTGAACCTCAGGAGTGACTTCACTACTGAGCTAAAAGGGTGTCTGGGGACCATACTCT
>NW_004444086.1:812403-835377 GCF_000243295.1 Trichechus manatus latirostris
GAATTTTCTTCTACATTTTTCTCCAGATCTGTCCAGGACCCGCTATTGTGATCCCTGTCAGAGCAGTCAGTGGTGGTAGCTGGGCACCATCCAGTTGTGCTGGACTCAGTCTGGTGGAGGCTATAGTACTTGTGGTCCATCAGTCATTTGGACTAATCTTTCCCTTGTATCTTTGATTTTCTTCATTCTCCCTTGCTCTAGACAGGGAGTCCTATCAGTTTTTAAAATCACTTTAACACTACAAAAATTTAATAATAATAGCCTCATAGCCCTACTGTTGCTTTCTTTATTTTCCTACTTTTGTGCACTTAGTATAGCTTGCCCAGAACAGCCAAGTTTGGATTAGGAAAAGACATAAAACAATTGAAGGTGATCCAGTCTTTCTAATCTTCTTGTAATCTTTTAAAAAGAGGAAGAAAAAGCAAAAAAAAAAAAAAAAAAAAATTCTTTCTATTCATTAGCATCAGGTGACTTTAATACAAGTATTATACACTTTTTACCTCAATGCTATTTAAATTCTTTCTATATTCAATTGCTGACAAAAGGCAATAGTATACGCTGGGAAATTGTAATTCTAGCTGTATGTTCAATGACTAATCTCTCAGATTTTAGTTTATTTTTGCTTAAAATGGTGACATTCTTCAAAATACCATGTGAAATTCAATAGTTGTACCTTGTAAGAAGTTAATTATAAAGGTACAAAGGATAGGAAAAACTTGGCATAAATTGTGCAAAATATCTATTAGCTGTTTAGTCTTCACAAATACATACAAAATCCAGGACTATTTAATAAAAGCTTTATTCCATGGGTTAAGAAAATATATATAGAAAAAAGATGAGAACAGTGACATAAGGACGCCCTGATGGTTAAGCTTTGGTCCACCTTCGTTGTCTTTTGGTGATCGGTCCTGATCATATTACCCAGAAATAGATTCTTATGTATAAGCAGAATTGATCTGATGACAACATTTCCTCCAAAGTATTTTCTATCCAAAGCAAATGAGTTATTTCTTTTAAATCTATAGTCTTGTCGCTACATCCACATAATCTGCTATAATGAAAATATAACTTTTTGAGAATTTGGTCACTGTAAGTGCATCTGACTCACACTCTTGATATTCAACTATTGAGGTAAATTTTAAAGAGAAGACTCTTAGAATTCATATAAATGAGTCATACATGAACAAACCATATAGATATTGAGCTTTGCATATAAGTTGTTTTCCTTCATATATATTGGATCTGTAATTAAATTTAATTACTTTTTCCCAAATGGCTTTCTCCCATGCTTGGAGTTCATTTGATGAAACAAAGATATCTGTGCAGTAATAGCACACCTCGGGAGAAAGTAGTGAGAAATCTCTGCAGAAGTCTAAACTGACAGCATTTTAACAACCCACACCTCCTGCCTGAGGAGGCCTGAAACCTTGTTCTGATAGAGTGGAGATGAAGCACTCAAAGTATCAGGTTTGTGAATAATTAATAGATTAGCACAGGAATAATTAAAACCTCTTCTTAACCTGAGGTGAATGGGAAGAAAAATCTCGAGTATAACAGTCTTTAGCCTCTTCAGTCAGGGTCATGACATTAGGATTTCAATGTACTAAAACTGATACAGACAGACAATATGTTTTATTTGTTCCAAACTGATTCTGCTTTACTGAGGTTTATTTAAATGTGTATGTATTTAAAATGTGTGTGTGTTTGCGGTGTAAAGAGCCCTGGTGTCACAATGGTTAAGCATTTGGCTGCTAATCAAAAGGCTGCCAGTTCAAACCTACCCAGTGGCACCACTGGAGAAAGACCTGGTGATCTGCTCTCATAAAGATTACAGCCTAGAAAACTCTATGAGGAAGATCTACTCTGTCACATGGAGTAACCATGAGTCAAAAATCAACTCAATGTCACCTAACAACAACATGTATATATAATTTAATTTATGATACTTTTTCGGTGTATATGTTCATTACTCATAAAACATTTCAGCATCTTTGACCACATAAGATGACACTATAACTCAATACAAAATTGTTTTGTGTATTTGGAAACCATGTATGTCTACTTTGTGTGAGACATGATAAACAAACAAACAAAAAAAAAGTAAATTCCTTCCCTCTATGATTTAACTGTCAGGAAGGGAAGATTTAAGTGTATATCTATAATTATAATTCAATAATATAAAGACAATAATAGAGCTATGTAAAATTCTGCATTATCCTGGAGAAGGAAATAAAAACTATGGAGCACAATTCTACTATGGAGCACAATTCTACTCTGAAACACATGAGGTCACTGTGAATCAGAATTGATTTAACAGCAACTGATTTATTTATTGTTTTTTGGCAGCCTGTTACATCTGCTCCTTTGTAGCTAGTCCACCACCCAACCACTGAGCCAGTGACATATGTTGTTGTCAGGTGCCATCAAGTCAGTTCTGACTCCTAGCCACCCTATGTATGACAGAATGAAACACAGCCTGGTCCTGAGCCATCCCAGTGACCATCCACCACTCATCTGTCACTTTGTCGTACTAGGGGAGCTTGCATGTTGCTGTGATGCTGGAAGCTATGCCACTAGTATTTCAAATATCAGCAGGGTCACCTATGGTGTACAGGTTTGAAGGAGCTTCCAGACTAAGTCAGAGTAGGAAGAAGGATCTGGCAATATTTTTCTAAAAAAAAAAAAAAAAAAATTGACCAGTGAAAACCTTATGAATAGCAGTGACACATATGTTAGATTTTACCAAAGCAGCAATCCTTACTCATTTTCTGTGTTAGTCTGCCAGACTGGTGGATATTAGAAACAACAATACAATCTCAATGGATTATCACATACAGAAAGTCTTTTTACGTGTTTACAGCACAGTTCACTGTATACTGAAAGGGAATACGGCTCCATTCAATCATTCAAGGATTCAGACTCTTATTATCTATGGTTCTGCCATCCCTTAGTGCCTCAGAGTCCCCCAATGTACTGTCCACTTAAGACCTGCAGATAAGAGAAGATAAATGAGCATGAGGGATTATGTAAGGCTTTAGGAGCCAGACCTGGAAATGAGAGATATCATTTCTACATACATTCTGCTATCCAGTTTCTGAAACATGGCCCCATCTTAATACAGAGGACTAGGACATATAGTCTAACAGGATATAAGGAGAAAAATAAAATAGATATTGATTACAGCTAATAAGTTTTTGCCACAACAAAAGAATTCAGTGAATTTTTGGTGAGCAGCTAGAAGTGTCTGTCTTAGCCCATCTCCAGAATGCCATGTTGTTGTTGTTGTTAGGTGCCGTTGAGCCAGTTCTGACTCATAGCAACCCTGTGTACAACAGAACGAAACACTGTCTGGTACTGCACCATCCTCACAATTGTTATGCTTGAGCCCACTGTTGCAGCCACTGTGTCAATCCATCCTGTTGAGGGTCTTAGCTCAGAAATTGAGCCATGTAGGCTTAGGTTCAATGAGCTTACATTTTAGGCCCTCATACTGTGTCCAAGAATGGAAAAAGATGAAATACACAAGGGTTAGATAGTTGAAAATCTTTTATACCAAAGTAAATTTGGGGTATACAATTAAAGAATTGGGTCTTTGTCCCTGCTTCCTGGGAGGTAGTCTCTAAACCCTTGGGATTTTCTCAGTGATTGGAGTCTGTTATTCATGGATGGGCCCTAGACCATACCTGTCTGACAGATTATACTAATGAGGTGATTCTTAGGTAAGGGCTGTCCTGACTAGAAAGACCCACCGTGTTATATTAGCCCAACATCAGGATAAGGGAGCTGTAGTTTGAGTTGAATTGCATGGCAACGATCCAATCAACCATGCCTACATAATGAAACTCCAATAAAAACCCTAGACACTGAAGTTCTGTGAGCTTCCTGGTTGGTGAAAGACATGAGTGCATGCCCTTTTGGGGGCATGGAAGCTCCATGTTGGGACCTCTCCTAAGTCTCACCCTATGTGTCTCTTCATTTATATCCTTTTAGCTATAATTAAACTGTAATTACAAGTATAGCATTTCTTGAGTTCTGTGAATCATTCTAGCAAATTATCAAGCCCAAAGGGATAATGGCAATTCCTGGATTTATAGCCAGCAGACCAGAAGTGAGGGAGACCTGGAGACCCCTAAGCTTATGACTGGCATCCTGAAGGTCTAGAGGGAACCCCCAAATTTGTAGCCAGCAGATCAGAAGTGAGGATGATTAAGGACTCCCAAGTTTGTAGTGGGCATCTAAAGTCTTGTGCAGATTTGTAGGTCTGAAGGACTATGCCCTTTAACTTGTGAGATACAACTTAGCTCTGGTGGTTAGCGTCAGAGGAAGAAGTACTGCATCTGCAGTTGGTGTCAGAAAGCATATTTAGATTTAGAGTTAGAATTAGTTGGTGTGTGCCAGAGAAGGCAGGCTGATACAAGAGACAAACTTTATAGTAGAGGATCTGCTTTTCATTCTATAATCAAGGGAATCTATTTAAGAGATTTTTTTCCACAGTAGAATAACACAATCAAAACTGTATTTTAGAAAGATTACTCTAGAAATATAATTAGAAGAAGGAACAACATTAATTGGACACATCATTTAGTGCCATGGATTAGCTAGGTGCTATTTCATTTACCTCTAGCAGCAACTTTGTAAATTGGGTAATTTTATCATGTCCCATTTTGACAGGTGAGGAAAGCTGAAGCTCATAAAGCTTTAATTATCTTTTCTCTTGTCCCATAGTAAGCCTCAAAGCCAGTGTGTTCACTGAGTACTGTCTGATTCCAGAATCCATGTTCTTTTCACTAGACAAGCAGATTATTTGGCTATTTTGAGACTAGAGGTACAAAGGCTTTTTAGAAAATGGTTTCAACAGCTCATTCGAGTAGTGAAAAGAAGGCATTACTAGGTCAGCAGTTGTGAGGATGGAAATGTGGGGACCAATTTTGGAAATACCCTAAAAATACGATAAACAGGACCTGTACATCCATTGAAGGTGAGATGTAAGGAAGAGGGGTGAGTCAAGGATATCTCTAGTTTCTAGCTTAGGAGAAGTGAAAGGTGTTACAAGAGGAAAAACAAGTTGATGGGAAACTAATGAGTTCAGTTTGGGCTATTTTGAGCTTGAGATGGCTGCGTTCATCGTGTTGAGATTCATAGTAGACAGTGGAAAATAAAGGCCTAGAAAATTAGAAGGAGATAGTAGTAGAAATCTGTCCACTGTATTATGGAACTTATGGAAAATCATTAGCACATTCTCTTACATCCTCAATTTCGTCTGTAAAATATCTCTTCTTGCTTGAATGAAAACTCAAATCTCCTTTGTAAACTCTGTTTCCCTTAAAATATCTGAAATAGAGTCTGTTTTTCCCCTCACAGCCATCGTATCACTGGATCTATAAATAGAATAGGTGACCTTGTTTCTCATAGTGGTTTCCAAATCATTCTCCCTCCCTCTTCCCTGAGGGGGAGGGTGGTGAGAACACTTTAAATTCCATATCTTCAGAATATTCTACCCAATAGACCTGCTTAGTCAGCTTTTTGCCACATAATGCTTCATGACAAACAACTCCAAAATTCAGTGATTTACAACAATAATTTATTTTTCACTCACAGGTCCTGGGTTGACTATATTTTGATTGGTATGAGCTGGACTTGCCTAGGCTTAGTTCTAAGTTGTGGATCAGTTTCAGGTCTACTTCACATGTATTATCGTTCTAGGACCCAGACTCAACAACCAGCAATCATCTGGGCCTTTATTGCTCAGAGAAGAGGGAAGCAAGAGCTCAAGAGAGCTGATAAAAACTTTCAATGTCTCTTAAAGTTTCTGCTAGGAACTGGCACACCTTTGCTTATCTCCACATTCCATTGCCCAAAGCAAGTTACATGGCCAAGCCTAATATTTTCTAAACAGTAAGACAATCTACTACAGTGGATACTCATTGATTAAATATTTTATCTTCTGGATCTCTGCCACTCTCTCTCAAGTTAATCTTGTCATAATGTCATGGGCTTTTCAATAACCCTTCAGATCATTTTAACACTCTGGCCTCTCCATTCTTTAGACTGCTTTCCTACATTGAAATTGGCTCAGTCCCATGATCAGTCTCTAGACTTTCTCATAATCAGATGACATTTTCAAGCTTCCCACTCTCCAGCAACCCCTTTCCTTTATATCTTTTTCCTCCCATCTGCTCCCATTAGTCCTCCCCAAAAATATCAGCATCTTAATCCCTGAAACCTATGAATCTATGAATCTATGAATACTGCAAGGGGAAATTAAGGTTGAAGATGAAATTAAGGTTGCTAATCAGATGACCTTAAAATACAAAGATTATCTGGATTATCTGGGTAGGTCCAATGTGATCACAAGAATTCTTAAATGGGAAAGAAGGAAGCAGAAGAGTCAGAAACAGAGAGAGAGTATAATGAGAAAGATATGATCAAATATTGCTGGATTTTAAGATGGAAGGGGACTATGAACCAAGGAATGTGGGCAGACTCTAGGAGCTGGAAAAAAGCAAAAAAAAAAGATTCTTCCCTAGAGCCTTCAGAAAGGAATACAGCCTTGCCATCACCTTGATTTCAGTGAGACACATCTCATATTTCCAACCTCCCTAAAATACCATATCGTCCTAGCTCATTTACTAATTCACTCTCCTTGATAACCATTTTATACCTATTTCTCTATCCTCAAAACTCCCACACCTATTTGTCCATCACTTTAGGCAAATGACCTTACTTCTTATGTCACTAAATAAAAGGAAACAAACTGAAGATTATGTACACATACTTTCACCACCACAGCTTTCAACATCAGTGCCCTTTACCTTCCCTTCTATTGCTATGGATGATCTGCCTGTGCTCCTAGCTAAGGCCAAACCTTTCACTTGTACACTAGATCTTGTCTCCTCTCACCTACTTGATAATATTAATCCAGAAACTTTGTCTCTCTCAAGCTTCAGTTTTCCTTCTCTACTGGATCATTACTGTTGTTTCTTCTATTTAACAAATTTTTAAAATTTCCCTCCAAGGTTGCCCATCTCATTCTTTATATAAACTTCTCAAAAGTGTTGTCTATACTTATTGTCTTCTATTCCTTACCCCATTCTCTCTTGAACCCATTCCAATTAGGAGTCACCTCAACCACTCCAAAACAACTGCTTTTGTCAAGTCACTAATGACCCTGTATTAAAAATCTAAAATTATACTCAATCATCTTACCTAATCTAGCAGTACCATTTGATATTGCTGATCACTCTCCCCTCCTTAATTTCTTCTATTGGTTTTCAGGACTCAATTTTTTGCTGGTTTTCCTCTTATCTCAGTAATGACTACTTTTCCATCTCCTTTGCTGGTTCCTTTTCATATTCCAGTCTTTAAAGGGTGGAGTGTCTCAAAAACTGGACCTCTTCTCTATCTACACTCACTTCCTTAGTCATCTCATCTAATCTCCTGGTTTGAGATACCATGCTATCAATTCGGAAATTTACTTCTCTGCCCATGAACTTCCCCCTGAACTCTGTTGTTGATGTTATTGTTGTTGTTAGGTGTCATGGAGTCAGTTCTGACTCATGGTGACCCTATGTACAACAGAATGAAACACTACCCAGTCCTGTGCCATGCTCATAATCGTTGCTATGTTTGAGCCTATTGTTGCAGCCACTGCGTCAATCCATCTCATTGAAGGTCTTCCTCTTTTTCGCTGAACCTCTTCTTTACCAAGCATGATGTCCTTCTCCAGGGACTGGTCCCTCCTGATAATGTGTCCAAAGTATGTGAGATGAAGTCTCACCATCCTCGCTTCTAAGGAGCATTCGGGCTGTACTTCTTCCAACACAGATGTGTTCATTTTTCTGGCAGTCCATGATATATTCAGTATTCTCTGCCAACACCATAATTCCAATGCTTGAATTCTTCTTCAATCTTCCTTATTCATTGTCCAGCTTTTTCGCACACATATGAGGCAATTGAAAATATCATGGCTTATGTCAGAAGCACCTTAGTCCTCAAAGTGATATCTTCACTTTTTTAACACTTTAAAGATTTTAACACTTCAAAGAGATCTTTTACAGCAGATTTGCCCAGTGCAATAAAGTCTTTTGATTTCTTGACTGCAGCTTCTCTGGGTGTTGATTGTGGATCCAAGTAAAACGAAATCCTTGACAACTTCAACCTTTTCTCCATTTATCATGATGTTGCTTATTGGTCCAGTTGTGTGGATTTTTGTTTTATTTATGTTGAGGTTTAATCCATACTGAAGGCTATAGTTTTTGATTTTCATCAGTGAGTGCTTCAAGTCCTCTTCGCTTTCAGCAAGCAAGGTTGTGTCATCTGCACATCACAAGTTGTTAATGAGTCTTCCTCCAATCCTGATGCCATGCTCTTCTTCATATAGTCCTGCTTCTGGGATTATTTGCTCAGTATATAGACTGATTAAATATCGTGAAAGGATACAACAATTGCCTCTTTGTCTATGTACAGCTTCTACATGAGCACAATGAAGTGTTCTGAATTTCCCTGAACTCTAGCCTCTAATATTTAAAGCTGTCAATCCAACATCACCGTTTGGATGTTTAATAGGCATCTCAAAACATTTATCATGTCTACCCCTATCTTTGCTACACATACATGCATACATGCACACACACACACACATCCCAAACCTAGTCCTTTTGAACTCTTTACCATCTCATTAGTGACTTCATCCCCCTAATTTCTCAGGCCAAAATCTTTGAGTGACAATCTTTACCCTTCTACTTCTCTAATATCCAGAATGTTGGTTCTGCTTTCAAAACATATTCAGTATCTGACTACTTCTCCATTGCATCTATTGCAATCTTTCTGGTCAGAGCTTGCTTGGCTGTTGCGGTGACCTCCTAACTGACCTCATCTGGGTAGCCATCAACTAGCTTCTCATCCTTATTGGTGAAAGTCAAAGTCAACATAATGAGTCTGACTGCTTCCCCAAGGTCAACTCTAGCTCATTCGAGCCTTAGTGCAAAATAAAATATAAAAATTAAAAAACCCACCCCTTCCTCTAGAAAATACAGCTCCACAACAGGATACCTGACATATTAAGAGCCTTCCCAATTTACTTGATTTAGAATTGTGACTCCTCTTCATTCACCTCACAGTGCTACCTTTCTTCCTTCCTAGCTTTATTTTTCTTCATAGCACATTATAAACCTCTCATATCTTTTGATTATTTTCTCTCTCTTCCTTCTAGAATGCAAGGTTCACAAGAGGAGATAGGTTTGTCAGTCTCATTTAGTACTGTATCATTAATACCTAGAAAAGTACCTGATAAATAGTAGGCATTTAATTATACTCCACAAATTCATGACTGACTGAATAGGGATACCTACCATAGTTGAAACACAGTGAATGAGCCAACTCAGAAAGACTGTTTAGAATGAGAAAACAAGGAGCAGTGAAGGCAATGAAGAACACTGAAAAGTATTTTAAAAACATGACTTGATTCCAGCTTCCCAAACCCAAAAGTAAACCAATTGCTTCATGTGATAGCATAACCATGCTGATGATTCTTAAATTTGTCACATTTCTTCTAAAAATTAGTATACAAGACTATGTGAGTGTCATTATGTGTGTGCCTTTGATCGGGGATTAGAAGGGAGAAATAAATGACTTTAACAAATTTAGCTTTATCTTCAAAGATCAAAAATTTTCTGGTATTTATTTCAATAAATAGAGTAGCATGTATGTTTGGAAAACCTCGGGCTAAGGTAAATAAAAAAACAAATATTCAGTTTCATTCTTGTTTCTCTTTTCTTTGATTACTGTGAGTCTCTCACGAAGTTTAAAATCACAAGTAGTACAATGACTTGTCAACAGCTCAAAAATCAAAGCAACTAGCACTCACATTTGAAACACAAGCTATAACCTTTTGCCATATCATTTTCTAATACACAATTTATATTTTGAATTAAGTCACCTTTATTAAAGTTTCATTCCTTTGTATCACTGACTTGTCCTGGTACTTGCTTCTTCTATTCTTTTTTTTTTTTTTTTTTTACGGTGACATTGTTTTTATTCTGGTAAGTATACACGTAATAAATCATTTGCCATTTTAACAAACTTCACATTTATAGTTTAGTAACATCAATCATGTTCATGTTATTTTTTTTTTTGGTTGCTTGTATTTCAGTAAATTCCACAGAAAATATTAACAAAACAACTTTTAAAAAAAAGTAACATCTTTGTTTCCTATGCTCCTTTATTTTTTACGTCTTAGGAAGTATCCTGCCTGTTTGAATGTGTTTACAAACTGAATATGTCTACTACACTGGAACTTCACGAAATGAAAGGCAAAATCATCCAGCTGCATAATCATATGTGTAATTTATCAGATCAGTTTCTTTCTATGGAAACAGTCATGAACTCTCTGTTCTATACCGTCAATTCACAGGTTCGTATTTATGTTTGTTGCCTTATTCCTTGCTGAAATGAATTCTAAAAGCATGACTCCTTATCCTGTGACATTAGAGTCCAACTGCAAAAATATCAATTGCCATGAACAGCAAGCTCTGGCTGTTCACTCAGATGTAACAGCCTGTCCTAGCCAGGTCTTTTCTTTGTCCCTTCCATTTGCCTAACATTTGTCCTATTCCACTAACCAACTTGTTTAAAATTAATTTCTTAGAAATGACCACATGATGCTTAGATTATATAGAAGACATTCCAACAATTGTTTTCTCATTTTAAAATGTTTATTGGACAAACAAACTATAGAAGTCATTTTGGGAGACAATTGGAAAATTTGAAAATGGACTGACTATTCCATGAAATTAAGGGATTATTACTATTTTCAGATGTGGTTAGGTTATTTTAGGTGTGTGTTCTTATTTTTGTAAAGATGCATATTTAAGTGCTTAGAGATAAAATGTAATGATGTATGTAATTTATATCAATAGTTTAGCAAATAAAAAATGGAGGTATAAAGTAAAAAAATGATCAAAACATAATTAATGGTTTTCATTAGTTCTTACACTGACATATGTCTTTCAGTTATAAAATAACTTTCACTAAGTAACATTTATTGAGTGCTTATTATTTCCCATGCACTCAGCTAAGTATTTCTTATGTATTATCTCATTTAGTTATTCAACAACAAAAATGTGAAAATTAAGAATCCTGAAAAGGGCTTGTAGCTGACTGTAGCCGCTGCTCATCTCTGCTCCAAGGTTGGGTAATAATATTCTCATTTTAAAATTGGGAGAGGCACCTCAGAAAGATAAAATAATGTGCCTTAGATGACACATCCAGTAAGTTATTGCCCGATGTGACAGTATTTAAAATATCTTACAAAGAAGTAAAAATATATAACAAAAATAAATAGATTAAAATAACCAATGGAAAAGAAAGGAAGGAAATTTAGAGATAGAAAAGTTAAGTGAGCCAAGTGAGTTCAGGAGGCAATTCAATGCCTTAAAGTGGCATACACCTGAGAAATAAAAGTCATACATTTGGTTTTAAGCTTATCAGCAGCCTACACAAAGAAGCGAACACTCTCAGTTAAAAATCCATAACAGCCTGAAATTAAAAAAAAAAATAGTTGTTGAGTAGAATGTTTAACTATTAAAATTTCTAAAGCAAAGATCATAGATCAGTTTCTACCAATTCTATAGAACGCTAGGTAATAAAAAGAAAACATTCATTGGACCAGTGATATTTAAACATTATAATCATCTCATTTTAAGTGTGTATTCCTGGGCTTCTCTCCCAGAACTTCTGCTTTTGTAAGTTATGGGTAGCGCCAAAGAATGTGCATTCCAGAGGATTCTGATACAAAGGTACACTTACCAGGCTTTGAGAAATACAGTTGTAGCTGATCTTAAAGGTAAACACATGATGTTATTTCCTATAAGTAAGTCATGCTGATGGCAACATGCCAAAATGCAATTAAGCAAAATAAATTCTATATATTGCTAATACAATTACAGCTCCAGGACATAGTTTTCTGATAATGTGGTTATTTAAAGACAGATTTTAGAGGATCTAGGAGTTGAAAGTTAATGGCCCAAGGGGTCAAACGGGGAGTATAAGTGCTTTGTTTGGCCAGCACTGTATTGTACAAACAAACAGATCACATTTGAATGAGTGCCTTTGGGGAGGTATGCACTTCTCCTTATATATATCCCCCTCGCTACTTCCTAAGTGTTTTAGACACAGGTTCATTTACCTGTACTTGAATAGTTCCTGAAGACTTTTAGGTATGCAACCCCAGATTAGAGCAATGGTTTTCAAATTGCTCTTTGCAGAGCTGGGGGTCCTATGGAAGACATTAGGGAGTCCCTTCTTGTCAAAAGGAAGTCACAGATAGTAGAGTCCTCTTTTAATCCATTTTATTCCATGTACTGTGCGTAAAATTCCATTTGATAAAAGAGTCCAACTACTAAAAGAATGTTTGGAAAATACAGACCTAGATGAATGTATGGATAATATAATCTTCACACAGTCCTCTATGACTATTATTATCTCAGCCAAGCTTTTGAAAGCTATTGAAGGACAATGAGTTCAAGATCAGACTCCTGGAAAGGACCTTGAGTACAGTCCTTTTTACTGTGGGAGTTAAGTTCAGTGCTTTATGCTTCAATAGACAGTTGTGATGGGAGCCAGTTGACATCCTCTTGTGAAAATTAAGAATCCTGAAAATGGCTTGTAGCTGACTATAGCCGCTGCTCATCTCTGCTCCAAGGTGAGCCAAGTAATATGTGTGGTTAAGACTGGGATTATCATCAGACAGCAATTCTGGGTGTGCTCTCACACAGCAACAACTGGGCCAGCAAGCCTTCACAGTTCCAAGCCATAAAGCATGACTACAATAATGTTAGCTTGGAAAATGTTTTTAAATCATAGAAAATATGTCCAATAAAGTCTACATAATACAAAATGAACCTCCATATAGTAACATGCTGTAAATTGTAAATAAGTTAAAAGTTTTACCCAGCAAGATGACTTCAATTTTATAGTATTTTATTTGCAGTCCTTTCTGCTGCTAGGAAATAATTGGGACAATTTTCTACTGAGACCACTATTAGATTCTGGTTAAAAAAAAAAAAATCATTTTAATACAAGAAAATGCTTATCTTTCAAGGGTGTGCTGTTGTTAGGTGCCACTGAGTCAGTTCCAACTCATAGCAACCCTATAGGACAGAGTAGAACTGCCCCCCAGGGTTTCCAAGGAGTGGCTGGTGGATTTGAACTGCCAACCTTTTGGTTAGCAGCCGAGCTCTTAACCACTGCGTCACCAGGGCTCCCAAGTGTGTGTAGCAGGGGAATATTCATCTAGAAGTATAAAATACTTATGGAGAATGTTAAAATGGAGGGACCAGAACACCTTCCTATTTTTCTTCCTTTGAAAGTCATTACGTGAAGCACCAAGATCTCATTTCTACCAATTTTGAATCCCTTAGTGGTACCACATTGTAAATCTTTATGTACTGTTAACTGTTTATTATCAATCAGTACAGTCTGATCCTTAATAATACCTGTCCACAACTTTAAAGGCTGAGAAAACATCAGTGAAAGCCAAAGTCTTGGATTAGTATGGAAACGTTTGGTGATGAAGTAGTACAAAATGTAATAATGGTTAGTTCATACAGAATATTGGCCTGAGAGACTCACAGGTTTTTTAAGCAAGGAAATAGCACACATTTTAAACTAAAGTCTTAATGGACCCATAATTTGGGTGAAATAAAGAGCTGCCTTTTAAAACATAGGAAGGGCTACATTCAGATTTATATCAAATAGGAAAACAGTAATAAAAGCAGAACAATTATGAAAGAATCTTAAACAGTCATAAAAGAAATACCCTCTCCCACTCCCAATATATTATTCAACCTGACCTTATTATTTCAGCTCAACTACTATGTAGGACCCAGTCAGAGAGTAGCCAAGAATCTGGCAATTGGTATTGGTATATTACAATGAGAAAAGTAAGTCATTTCTATGTAAATTTGCATCTGAGCTTCAACAGTTTACTCACCAAGTTGATTATCTGGGATGACATGCCTCCTGATTTATCCTCCTTCCTAGATATATCCACCAAATTTGGGTTTCCCTCATGGAGTTGTTTATAGCTAAGTTATAAAAATACTCATTTTTATATTTAATCAGACTCTGGGTGAGCACTTTCAATTTTCATATTTTTCGTTAGCTTATTAGTCTGGTTAGAAGTTTTTCAATTGCCTTATCTTGTCAAAAGTAGATGCTATCCCAGAAATTCCTAGTTTCCTGGGATACTGACTGGATAAAATTGGGTTATTGACCTTCTATGGGTGGTAAAAGAAGTCTCTCCGTCAAGTTCCCATAAAATTTTTAGTAGTCTTCAAATAATAGCAAATTTCAGATACAACCTGAAAACACCTTTAATATTTTCTGTGTCCCTCTACCCATCTATTGCTCAATTCTACTTTGTTTATGGAGGGACCTAAGACTGTGCAAAAATTTCTAACTAAAATTATGCTTAACATCACCCCATCCCCTTCACCTGTTCCTGCCTCAAATAGCCCAATGTCAGTAGTTGTTTTTTTCCCAAAATATTATAAAAATACTTTTGCCAAGTGCCTAGCATACATTAGTCATTCAGTAAGTATGTATTGAATATTTTAATTGTTGAATATATGAATTAAAAATGCAATCAATCTGATTATTCACTTTCCAGTGTATACGAGCTTGTCTTACTTTTTTTCACTGTCTTACGCACTTTTACTTTTCATGAAACTTCCACAGAAGAACTAGAAGGAAAATGGAAAAAAAGACAAAACTCGTGTTTGTAAACCTCACAACATCCAAAATATTGTTTGAGAAGCAAAAAGCAAAACTAAGCAAAAACTGAATATACTCGTTGGTTTAAATCTTTATGTAAAAAAAACCAAAAACTTAAACAAATTACTTAATAGTATTAGAATATGTATTTTTTTAATTGCTTTTGTGCTTGTTAGTTGTTTTCTTTTTGTTTTTGTATTTTTCCTGATTGGCTTTGTGCAGGAGATTATCTGACATTAGCAGATACAGTCTCTATACCAACCATGATAATCAGATATCCAGTATGAGTTAGATTTATGATATGGAGTTGAACTCTTTCATAAAACGTATCAGAAAAAAAATAAGGAAATGATTTGTTCAAGATCACTGGGTTGGTTAGCAAGAAAACTATTAATAATCCCACCCAGGTATCATCACACCTAATATAGTACATTTTCACTTTTCATTAATACTTTTGTTTTTTCCTGCATGGATAATAGAGATCTAGTTTCATTTAGCTTTCAAAAGGACTTCTTTGTAAAATGATAGAGATATGTTCTGGTAGCTTTAAACTATGGTTGTAAGGAAGCATATTATGATTTGTTTAAAAGTTCATATGTCAGTCACTAATATGTTATTCATTGTATTGTTCAAGTTTCCTTCTGTTATAAGTGAAAACAAACAAACAAACAAAAAAGTCTATAGCAAACTAACTTAGGTACAAGAAACATTGAATTAACTCATGCAACTCAAAACTCCAATGCTTAGTTTTACATACATCTGGATCCAGGGAGCCAGAACCACTGAGTCCAAAGCTCCTGTCCTACAAATATAGCAATCCTGGCAGAAAAAGTGAAAAAAACAGCTCTTGTTGGTTTCTTATGCTGATCTCTGCACTAGCCACTGTGGGGCAGGAGATGGGTTATTTAGATAGACCAGACCTGTCCTATCACTGAGGTGGGATGGATTTTCCCCACCGAAACTCCATGGAACCTCAAAATAAAGAGTGGTTCTATTATCAAAAGAAGGAGGAGATACGTTGCATAGGAAAACACGCACACACATACATCCATCATGGCCACCTTCTTCTTCTGCAGTGTGACCATTGAGCACTCAATCTAAACTATCAAGCTCATATGGATTTTGAAAGAGAATCCATACGAGCCTGTTGGGTATTATCTATAGCAATTTCTGATGACAGGAAAACTGCAGACCTGGGGTTCTGATTTGCATTAACATCTCTGGCTTTTTAGAAACATTCATTTGTGCAGGTTGTGATTTAGTACAATAGCACTAATGGCTCTTTCACATTTAATTGTTAAAACACATCTAATTATGCAATATCAGAAAATCACTCAAACACTGACCCAGCCTGATCCTACCAAATTATGGGGAGAAAAAAAATCCACAACTACCTGTCTCTTTATTATGAACAACATATCTTTTAGGTTCATTTTAATGTCATGAATATAATTATGTACAATCAAATGATCTTTATTTACTTAGTGATAATAGTCAGATGTACTAAGAAACAAGTATTTGCTTGCAGCAAGTTTCCAATAATCAACCTCAAGAAAAAAGAGATTACAACAGAAAGCAATGTTGGACACATTTATCCAACAACTATGCTGATAATGATAATACTGTTTTGAAGGGACAATATAGAGATATGAATTTACATGGTTTACAATCAAATGGGTTCCTCAGTGTGGAAGCTTCCTTAGAAATACCATAAATAGCTCTTTTCTGTCCCTTCAAAGGAAATAAACATGGTTTGATTTGTCTCTCCATTGGATGTCAGTATTGTACCACTAAAGTATCACTGGCCTCTTTACCTTGCAAAAGAGAACTTGATACTTTACTGAGGAACTCGAAAGTCAAACAGCTTGAAGTAATTTTACTTACAACGCAAATAATGATATCATTGTTTTTGCCTGGTGTGAATGCCTTTGCCATGCTTGCCTTTCAGCAGCTACAGAATCCTGTTGACTCAAAAATGAATGCATTTGAGAAACGGCTTGCAAATGTCACTACCACTTTGAATAACCTTCAAAACCGCTTAGAGGAGGTCAGTACTCTGTCTAGGTTGGTGCGCGAGTGAGGATGATTAATTTTTTAAAAGGATAATAATTCAATTTTAAAAGATACACAGTTACCTTGTGTGGAATGGCGTATTTGTTCATTTTGGAGGTGGTTGGCAGGAAGCTACACAATGACTTCTGAAGCTGCAAATGGAGGTATATAGCATAGCATAATATATTTATTAAGCACTAATGCAAACCACATTGAGTTATAGGAAGCAAAATGTATTCCCCAGTGCTTAGAATTTACTGAACATGAAGAACTCAAATGAGATTGTCTAGTAAGAAGGAGGGGGAATTTCCATGCCTACCTCTCCAAACAAATAAATCACTGCTTATAGCCTGAGAATGTTTTCAAATAGTCTATGCTTAATGATATGAGACATACTAATAACTGAGTTTATATTCACAAGTCTTTTCTACTTTTCAAATGTGTGCTTCAGACATGGACTGTGAATACCAAATTTATGTTCAAGCTATAATACTAGGGTTTCAAGGTCAGTTATCCTTGAATTGTTCTTTTGTGTTTTAAGACAATGGCAGAGTTGCTTCACTGAATGGCTACCTTGTATTCATCTATAAACAGCACAGAATAACTCCATGGAACAGTATAAGAGCATCTTTGAAATCATCCCTATTTCATCCCTGAAGAAAGGGTTAACGAGGTAAATAGAAAATAGGAAGGCTTTCTTTCCCAGATTTGCCATCTGTTCATGCCATTTTGTTGAAAACCGTCTCTTTGTTCCTAAATCAGTGTCATGTTGCTAATTGATAAAATGTTAAGAGCCTTACAAAACATGAAGTCATGTAGCTTTTCTTGAGAAAAGTGCTACATTGAAAAAGTGAAACTAGGTTTTCAGATATCCCTGTAAAGTACATCTGAGATCAAATTTAGGAGTGATTTAAATAAAATCACGTTGAAATGAGCAAAAGAGGAATATGCAGAAGACAGAAGACACCTAGATTTGATGTTCGAATATTTGAGTGCAGATTAGCTTATCAGGCTACAAGAACATGTTAAAAACTATAGCCATTTATTCAACTAATATGCATCAAGGTCAGTGATGAGCAAAGCATGCAACAGTATGAAATGTGAGCAAGAAGAAAAAGATGCCTTAAGCAAGACACAGATATTAGTTCTATTAAACTGAAGAACTATATGTGACAAAGAAAGCATCACTAAATCAGAGTGAAGAAAGCAGTGAATAATAGAGTACCAGAATAATTATTTATCAATTTAGAAAAAAAATGAGTTCAGGTAAATACTTCACCTCAAACACTACAACTAATTCCTACTGATTAAAAAGTAAAATATTAAAAATTAAACCAGATACAACTAAAAGAAATTAGAGATGAATATTTATCAAAGCTCTGGAGGGGACAGAGATAACTTTGTACATCTGGAAACAAGGAGAGAATTTATAAAAGAAAAGATAGATTTGAAAAAGTAGTTTTATCAGGCACAAACCGTTGTCGTTGTTTTTAGGCACTGTTGGGTTGGTTTTCGACTCACAGTGCCCCAATGTGACAGAGAGAACTGCCACACAGAGTTTTCTAAGCTGTAATCTTTACCACAGAAGTTCACCAGATCTTTTCTCCTGTGGAGCCACTGGGTGGGTTCAAACCTCCAACCTTTCAGTTAGCAGCCAAACACTTAACCATTGTACCACCAAAGCTCCTTAACATTAAAATTAGGAAAATATATTTGCCAAACAATATAAAAGTGTAAGAAAATTCTTTGGAAAAATTGTAAATATTAACAGACAAGAAAAGAGATACAAATATCTTTTTTTTTTAGTAAAGAAATGAGAATTAAAACAAAAATAAGACACAATTTTTACTTAGTAAACTACTAAAAAGAAAAAAATAAGTTCAATTACTAATAATGTCATGTGGTAGGAAAATAGGTACTAGTGATATTATAAACTGTAGAAGTTTTTTTGGAAAGGAGTTTGACAATGGCTATAAGAGCCATTGCCATCCATTGAATCAAGAAATTTGAGTTGTAGGACTCTATCCTAATAAAATAATGCAAATATATCAGAAGTAATGAGCCCAAAGGGATCCCTGAAAGCATTATTCATAATAGTAAACAATGGGAGAGAAATATACAACAAAACAAATGTATATATTTCTGTAAAAAAATACATATACAATATTTAAGAAAGCTATAGCATATACACTCTGATAGACTAGTACACAGGACAACCACTGATAAACACAATCCTTAGTAGTGTGAGAAAAATGTATAATCTATAATGGCAAGTGAAAAAAAATTTAAAAGAAAATAAAGATATATACATATACCACTATGATTATGCTGATTAAAAAAACACAAATACTTTTAAAAAGACAAGAAAGAATACCCTAAAACTAGGATGTTTGCATTTGTAGAATTATGTCGGGTGTTTTGTCTTTATTTTCCAAACTCTGTTAGCTGTAGGTCTTTGGATACATCATTCAACCTTTCTCAGTTTCCATTTCTTTACCTGTAAAATTGTATTGTGAGAATTATATAACTGGCACGGGGCTCAGTGCATATCGGGACCTCAATTAGAACTGTTGATTCTGAATCTGATCATCAGAGATGCTAGTTGCACTTTAAAATAGATAATTTTTATGGAAGAAGACAAAATCTTGCCCACTCTTCTGGAAAATAGAAGAGCCCAAGAATCATATATGACACCAAATTAGAGATAAATTAAAAACTGAAGAAGAAACTTAAAAGCAAAAGTAAGGGTTCAGTTTCCTCAACCTTGATATTCAAACCTACCAAAAAAACCAAACCGTTGCCATCACATTAATTCCGACTCATGGAGACTTCATGTATTACAGAGTGAAACTGCTCCATAGGGTTTTCTTGGCTTTTAATCTTTATGGAAACAGATCACCAGTCCTTTCTTCCACTGAGCAGTTGTGTTCAAAACTCCAGCCTTTAGGCCAGCAGCCAATTGCAAACTACTTGTGCCACTCAAATTCCTTGATATTCAGGACAGGCAGACTATATTACCTCATGCGATATCCTCCCACAGGCTTGTAAAATTCCTGACACAGCAGCTATGAGTACTTCCTCCCACTCACCAAAACATCAGAATAAAAATGAGTGAAAATAGCCCCATTTTATGGCAACTTTGAGGTTTTTTGCCCTATTTTTTTTTAAATAAACCATTACATTGCAACTCATCACACCCCTTAGTGCCTTTCAATTCTGTGTTTGAGAAAAGCTTTTACTTCTAGCTCCAGCAAGAGGACAGATTAAAATAGCTTTAAAAAAAAATCCTTGTTGAAGAGGCCCTGAATAAGTAAAGCATTACTCAAGAAGAAGAACAAAGTGGGAGGCCTCACACTACCTGATTTTAGAACCTATTATACCACCACGGTAGTCAAAACAGCCTGGTACTGGTACAACAACAGATACATAGACCAATGGAACAGATCTGAGAATCCAGACATAAGTTCATCCACCTATGAGTAGTTGATATTTGACAAAGGCCCAAAGTCTGTTAACTGGAGGAAAGACCGTCTCTTTAACAAATGGTGCTGGCATAACTGGATATCCATCTGCAAAACACTGAAACAAGACCCATACCTCACACCGTGCACAAAAACTAACTCAAAATGTATCAAAGAGTTAAATATAAAATCAAAAACAATAAAGATCATGGAAGAAAAAATAGAGACAATGCTAGGAGCCATAATATGTGGCATAAACACAATACGAACCATAAGGAACGATGCACAAGCACCAGAAGAGAGACTAGATAACTGGGAGCTCCTAAAAATCAAGCACTTACGCTCATCAAAAGACTTTACCAAAAGAGTCAAAAGACAACCTAGAGACTGGAAAAAAATTTTTGGCTATGACAAATCCAATCAGCGTCTGATCTCTAAAACCTACAAGATACTGCTAAACCTCAACAACAAAAAGAGAAGTAACCCAATTCAAAAATGAGCAAAGCAGACAGACTTCCAGCAACTTGGCGCTCTAGGTAGAAGCACCACGCCATCCCTCCACAGCAAAGATCCGATAAACTAAGCCAAAAAGAGAAAACAGAAATCCTGAAACCCTAAACATCAAATGAAGAGATAAAGAGCTCAGCCAAGCACCAAATGGAATAAGAAACTGACAGAGAACAGAGAGCAGGGAGACATACATGCAGAGGTCCCCTATCAGCTAATGCAGCAAGGATCTGCCATCTTGGACCCCTATCAGAAAGCAGAAAATAGAGGGTATGAGAAAGCAGCTTCACGGAGCTTCCAGAAGGAGACAGAACAACTGGTAACTGGCAATATACGCTTTCCCACCCCCCACCCTTCTTCACCCCCACTCAGCCTCCTCTGCTGCCTGCGGCCATAGTCTCTTTGCTGGGAAGCACTGGCTGCTTGGATTCCACCCACTTGCACTGGCCAACTCTCTGAGTGCCATTTGTTGGCTGCTGGTGTTACTTTTTTCTGCTTCTTTTGATTTCTTCCTTACCTCTCACCACCTCCCCCTCCTTTTGCTCAAATACCTGGTTCTGTGCACCATCTTTGATTCTTCCTGAGGGGCTGTGGAGCTCTGCTCGAGTGTGGAACTGCTTCCCGGTCCATGCCACCACACTGGTGGGATCCTGGGGCTTTTGTTTGTTCGTTTTGAATTGTTTGTTTGTTTGTTTTTTGTTTTCTCGAGTTGGGAGCCCGTTCTGGCCGGGCACTGCTGCGCGGCTTGGGACCTACCCCCTAAGCTTGCGCGGACATGCAGAAGGATCCCTGAGGGCATTTCTTTTTTTGTGTTTTTTTTTTTTTTCTGTTTTTTGCGGGAGTTTTCTTATTCTTTTTTTTTAATTTGTTTTTTTCCTTACCCTCTTTTTCCCTTTTTGTCTTTCTTCATTACTCAGTTTCTCTTCTCTCTATACCTTCCTTCTCTTACTGTCCCCTGAATGCCTGGTGCTGAGTGACACCTCTACGCCTTCTAGCCAGGCTGTACTTCAACACCTGGGAGCAACATCCTTGGACCTCCTAGCCACACTGGTGAGATCCCTGTGAGCTCTTCTTTTCTTTTTTCTTTCTAATTTTTATATATTCATTCTTTTCTTTTTTTCTTCTTTTTGTTTTTCTCCATTTCATAGTCTCTCTTCTCTCCAATCCAATGGCAAGCTCCTCTGGCACTCTTTTTTGTTTGTATGTTTTTCGCTCCTGTTCCTCTCTCCTCTCTCCCATTCCCATCTTAGCTCCACACATCACAATCTCCCCCATCCATCCTTCCTACCTGTATCGTGCGCTTAACATCACACCACCAAGCAGCACAGGCACGGCCTACTGGAACCTGCCCTGCACTGATAACCGACCAGCCCTGGTGGCTGCAGTAAGCACCACAAACAACCCATCACAGCAACTTCTCTTCAGCTAGACCTGCCCTGCTGTACCATATCTGAGCAACTGACACTGCCAATTGGAGAAGGAGGCAAAAAGTATCGTGCCCATAGACGAGCAAACAACAAAGAGCACACAGCCCACCTGCTCAGACATAGACAAATTTAAAAAAAAAAAAGCATAAAACAAACAAATCTACAATCAATAAATGAGAAAAATAACTACTGAATGCCCCGAAGACAGCAGACAATATCAAAACATTTACAAAAATAGGACAGGATGGTTCCAGTAGGTGTCCAAAATAAAACACAAGATGACTTTCCAGTAGAAGAAAGGGCACAAGAACTACCTGATAGGGAATTCAAATCTCTAATACTCAGAATTCTTCAAGAGCTGATGCAAAAAGCTGACCAACATGAGGAAAAAATAGACAAATTCATGGAAAATACAGACAAATTCATGCAAAATACAGACCAAAAATGGAAGAATCCAGGAAAATAATGCAGGAACAAAATGCCAAAATAAATTCATAACTAGAAATTATACAAAAACAATTAGAAATCCAAAGATAAACAACAAGATTTCAGAAATGGACAGTGTCATAGAAGGGCTGAGGAGCAGATTCGAAACGGTGGAAGACGGTCAGTGGAATGGAAGACAAACACTTGGATACAGCTCTGTTCGAGGAAAACTCAGAAAAAGGAACAAAGAAAAATGAAGAGACCCTGAGAATTATGTGGGATACAATCAAAAGCAAAAATTTTCGAGTGATCCAAGTTCCAGAACAGGG
>NW_004444086.1:835477-866474 GCF_000243295.1 Trichechus manatus latirostris
TTTGTTGGTTAGGAGGGATGGGAGTGGTGGGAGGGAATATTAAACTGACAATAGATAATTGGTATCTTTGGTGAAGGATGAGACAGTACACAATACTGGGGAAACCAGCACAACTTGTACAAGGAAAGGTCATGGAAGTTCCATAGACACATCCAAACTCCCTGAGGGACTGAATTGCTGGGTGGAGGGCTGCGGGGACCATGGTCTCGGGGAACTTCTAGCTCAATTGGCATAACACAGTTTATAAAGTCAGTGTTCTACATTCTACCTTGGTGAGTAGCGTCTGGGGTCTTAAAAGCCTTTGAGCAGCCATCTAAGATACTCCACTGAGTGTGGGGATATATGCCATTTAAACATGGCTGCACTATTGACAACTGCAGCTCCCAAAGGCCTCAATGCTGCACAGCATGTTGAGACTTGTCACCAACATGTTGAGACTTGTCACGATTTGTTTTCCCAAACCTATTGTCCCTTTACTGATTGGCTTGCTTACCTGAATTCCTTCTCTCTTGCCCGCACCCAAAGCCCATTGTTCTGTTAATTGCTTTATTGCTTGCTGTATTGACTATAAAATAAACTCCTGGGACTGAAGTGGGGGTCGACTCCTCAGAGTGACCCTCCTGGCCCCACTTCTCTGTAAGAGTTGTGGCATTGGTTACTGTCTTTGCCGTCCTGACAATTAGTCACCGCTGTGACAACTGGGCTCACCCTTTCAGGATCAAGGGAGAATGAAAGGAACAAGATACAAGGAAAAGATTAGTCCAAAGGACTAATGGACCACAGCTACCAAGGCCTCCACCAGACTGAGTCCAGTACAGCTAGATGGTGCCAGGATACCACCACTGACTGCTCTGACCAGGATCAAGACAGAAGGTTCTGGACAGAGCCAGAGAAGGATGTAGAACAAAATTCTAACACACAAAAAAAAGACCAGATTTACTGGCCTGAAAGGGACTGGAGAAACCCCGAGAATATGGCCCCCAGACACCTTTTTAGCTCAGTGGCGAAGTCACTTCCAAGGTTCACCGTTCAGCCGGGGATTGGACAGCCCCATAAAACAAAATGGGATTAATGAGGCACAGCAGTCCAGGGACAAGGACTAGAAGGCAGAAGTAGAGTTGTTAACCAATGTCATAAAACAATATGTGTACTGACTATTTAATGAGAAACTATTGATTCTGTAAACCTAGAGTACAATAAAAAAAATTTTTTAAAATTTAAAAAATGGGCAAAGGATATGAACAGGCACTTTGCCAAAGAAGGTATTCAGGCAGCTAATAGACACATGAGGAAATGCTCATGATCATTAGCCATTAGAGAAACGCAGATCAAAACTACAGTGAAATATCATCTCACCCCAACAAGGCTAGCAATAATCCAAAAAACACAAAGTAATAAATGCTAGAGAGGTTGTGGAGAGACTGGAACACTTCAACACTGTTGGTGAGAATGTAAAATGGTACAACCACTTTGGAAATCCATTTGCGCTTCCTTAAAAAGCTAGAAATAGAAGTACCATATGATGCAGCTATCCTGCTCCTTGGAATATATCCTAGAGAAATAAAAGCCATCACACGAATAGATATACACACCCTCATGTTCATTGCAGCACTGTTCACAATAGCAAAAAGATGGAAACAACCTAGGTGCCCATCAACGGACGAATGGATAAACAAATTATGGTATATCCACACAATGGAATACTACACAACAATAAAGAACAACAATGAAGCCGTGAAATATAACGTGGAGGAAGCTGGAACACATTATGCTGAGTGAATTTAGTCAGTCACAGAAGGACAAATATTGTATAAGACCACTATTACAAGAACTCAAGAAAGGGTTTAAATACAGAAGAAAACATTCTTTAATGGTTACGAGGGTGGGGTGGGAGGGTGAGGGTTATTTACTAACTAGATAGTAGATAAGAATTATCTTAGGTGAAGGGAAGGACAGTACACATTACAGGGTAAGTCAGCACAACTGGACTAAACCAAAGCTAAGAAGTTTCCTGAATATAATCAAACACTTTGAGGGACAGAGTGGCAGGGGTAGGGGTCTGGGGACCATGCTTTCAGGTGACATCTAGCTCTATTGGCATAACAAAGCTTATTAAGAAAATGTTCTGCATCCCACTTTGGTGAGTGGCGTCTGGGGCCTCAAAAGCTTGCAAGCGGCCATCTAAGATGCATCAATTGGTCCCAACCACCTGGAGTAAAGGGGAATGAAGAACACCAAAGACACAAGGAAAGTATTAGCCCAAGACACAGAAAGGGCCACATAAACCAGAGACTTCATCAGCCTGAGACCAGAAGAACTAGATGGTGCCCGGCTACCACTGATGACTGCCCTAACAGGGAATGCAACAGAGAGTCCCTGATGGAGCAAGAGAAAGGTGGAGTGCAGAACTCAAATTCTAGTAAGAAGACCAGACTTAATGGTCTGACTGAGACTGGAGGAACCCTGGAAAGCATGGCCCCTGAATTCTCTATCAGCCCAGAACTAAAACAATTTCCAAGGCCAACTCTTCAGACAGGGATTGGACTGGACTGTGGGACACAAAGAAATACTCGTGAGGAGTGTGCCTCTTAGCTCAAGCAGACACAAGAGACTAAACGGGCAGCTTCTGTCGGGAGGTGAGACTGGAAGGCAGAGAGGGTTAAGAGCTGGTTGAATGGACATGGGGAATCAGGGGTGGAAAGGAGGAGTGTGCTGTCACAGTATGGGAAGAGTAACTACAATCACATAACAATGTATGTATAAATTTTTGTATGGAAAAAAGATTTTCAAAAAAAGTTAAAAAAAAACCTTGTTTTTGGAAGTATTAGATAAAATATACCTTTTTAAAATGTATCCTGCATTTTCTGACAAAATCAGGGCCTCCTGTTATAAATTCCCATAGCATCTTTCCTGACTCCATTTACAACATCGTAGTTTTAATTATATCAATGGCAATTTTCCAGAAAGACTGACCGTGTGAGCCATGAGGGTTTGTGCCTGCTATACACCATTGTCTCCCTAATACAATGTACTTGGCACATAGTAGGCACTCAGTAAGTATTTTTCTAATGAATTAATAAAAATAATAACTGTCCTTAAAATTTTGGACATGTAGTTCAAATATTTAATTATTCATTTACACTATGATAAACGTAATGCAGCTTACTTAATATAAAGACAACATATAGGTCGCCTGAGAAATTAGAGTAGCTCACATTACTATATACTCTTTTTTATTTCTGTGTCGGTTCACAGGGCTAAGTCAACATAGCAAAGTGGAGACCCAACATTTAATTTAATCAATATAAACACACTAATGTAGGTAAATGAGACTATGAAAAATTGAGTTTGGATTTAAATGACTTAAGTAATTAAATTAACTACATAATTAACAAAATCCCAATTTGACTTGTACTATGTGGACAAAGCCTTGAGAAATATAATTGTGATTCTTTTTCTACTCCTTGGTAGTATTAGGTTCCAAAGAGTAAATAAGACAAATAGATGATCATATAAAAACCACAGAAGGTCGAGATTCAAAGAGAACTTCGAGTTTATCTAATCTAATTTTTTTTTCATTTTGAAAATAAGGTAATCGAGGTTTAAAGATGTTAAATAATTTGCCCCAATTCCTGTTAGTATATAGACATCTAAATACAGGCTCTGACAGTAAATACAGCCTCTCCAGCACACTGTTTCTGCCAATGAAGCGTGCTGACTCAAGCTGTAGGTACGCTGATTTGTTAAAATATAATCAATTTGCATCCCTTACAGCCTAAAAACAATCAGATCTGTTCGTTTGACATGTTATTTTGCTGAAATAAACATGTAAAAATGGGCACCTGTTGTTATTGTATGTCATGGAGTCCATTCCATATTGAGCCCATGTGACAGAGTAGAACTGCCCCGTAAGGTTTTCTAGGCTGTAATCTTTATGGGAGCAGATTGCCATATCTTTCTCCCATAGAGTGGCTGTGTGGGTTTGAACTGCCAAACTTTCGATTAGCAGTTGAGTGCTTAACCTTTTCGCAACCAGGGCTCCTTAATGGGTGCCTAGTTCAACAAAATTTTCAGCCATTAATTATAAGGATATTTTCACTCAATCATCTCGAAAGTATAAATATGGATAATGGTAGAATACTGAAAATAGAAAATGCACGCACACGTCCTCTATTGGTTATTGTTTCAGTTCTCTTAGAAGTCCATACCAAAAACCAAACCAAACCATTGCCATCGAGTCGATTCTGACTCATAGCGACCCTATAGGACAGAGTAGAACTGCCCTATAGACAGAGTAGAAGTGCCCCCATAGGGTTTCCAAGACTTTAAATCTTTACAGAGGCAGACTGTCACATCTTTCTCCCATGGAGTGGCTGGTGAGTCTGAACTGCTGACCTTCCGATTAGCAGCTGAGTGCTCAACCACTGCGCCACCGGGGTTCCTTCTTAGAAGTTCACATTACTGGAATTTATGTAATCAGATCAAGTAAATGTGCTAATTCTCCTCAGAATTGGAGAATATCCACATTAGATAAACATAACTGCAGAAAGAAATATATAGTATGAGCTGGTGAACACACGCCTTTAAATTTTATTCTTCACACAAATTTCTCATAATAAAGTGTAAAAGTTTTTTCTGCTTTTTCCATCTTCCCCTTTGTTCTAAAACAGCTTTAAGGTTGTGGTTGTTAAGTACCATTGAGTCAATTCCGACTCATAGCGACCCTATGTACAACAGAAGGAAATACTGCCTGGTCCTGCACCAAACGCATAATCATTGTTATGTTTGAGCCCATTGTTGCAGCCACTGTGTCAATCCGTCTCGTTGAGGGTCTTCCTTTTTCCAACTCTCTCTCTACTTTACCAAGGATGATTCCTTCTCCAGGGAGTAGTCCCTCCTGATGACGTGTCCAAAGTACATGAGGCAAAGTCTCACCATCCTCACTTCTAAGGAGCATTCTGGCTGTACTTCTTCCAAGACAGATTTGTTCCTCTGGCAGTCCATGGTATAGTCAATATTCTTCACCAACACCATAATTCAAATGCATCATTTCTTCACTCTTCCTTATTCATTGTCCAGCTTTCTCATGCGTATGAGGTGAAAGGTAGTTTTAAGGTAGTTTGCTTTAAAAAGTTTACTAAATTTCTCCATTTTATTCCAATCTCCAGCTAATCTTAGCATCTCTCAAGATTATATACAATATTGACATCTTAAAACCTGGAAAGGAGTATATAAACAAATCTATATTTCTCCACTAGATGTCACCAAAGGATGGTTTATAGTAACAGCAATACAGCTTTTAGCCATTTGACCTCTGGCTTCTGTTAGAAAAATTACTTCTCAGCACAGCAATGAAATCATAATTTAGTAAAACATTGTTCACAGTGTCTCATTCTTCAATTCTTCAATAATGTGTTTCCATATGAAACAATATGTTCAAGGTATATAAAAATACCTCAAGTTCAGTAGAGAATTCTGTCATTTCAAAAATCCTAACAGACCCACCTGACATAATGAATTCACATAATTTCTCCCAGTTTTCATTAAACAATAAGCATAGATTTCTCTTTTACCACGAAACACCTCTTTGGTATGAGGAATTTGAAACTATTGCATTAGAAGCTATTCATATCTTGTGACTAAATAGCTAGTACATTATTATGAGTCCCAAGATAGAAAATTTGCCAATTAATTTTAAATGTTTAATTGCCTCAAACAATTTAAATATTAACTCTTTATTAGTTGGATTTATTCCCACAAGAAAAATTAACGGAATAATTTGCTTCATAAGGTTTTATGGTAGAATTTCTATAAAGAGCAAACTACCATGCTAATTGTAAACCTTTATTTGAAAAATTCAATCTAGTCATCTTTTTACCTTGTTTCGGATGAGCCGGATGAGATTCACCCGAACTGGCATACTTTCAAACTGACAGAGATTGTTGTTGTTGTTAGGTGGCCTTGAATCGTCTCCAACTCATAGTGATCCTATGCATAACAGAATGAAATACTGCCTGGTCCTGTGCCATTCTCACAGCTGTTGCTATGTTGGAGCCCATTCAGCCACTGAAAACCCATGGAGCACAGATCTACTCTGACACACATGGAGTCGCCATGAATCAGAATCGACTGGACAGGAACTTTTTTTTGAAAGAAAGTAGGAAGGGAGCATAAAATAAAATAATTTAACTAATAAATTATCTTAAATATAGACTTTTTCTTTATAATGTGTTATCAAATACCATTTTGTGTATTAAATATTTTCTCTGGATGCATTTTGTAACTTCTGTTTAAGACATAATGTGATACTATTGGAATCGTTTTGATTGAGCATTTTTATTCTTCTTTTAAACATTCACTAATTATACTTTACTCTCTAGGAGTTGGGAGATGTTTTCTTGCAACTTTCTGAACTTAAAGATAATCTCTATGCTTTGGACAATACACTGAACCTCTCCAGTGTATTGTATGCATCACCAACTCAATCCTTCCAAGAAAAAGAGAAGAAAGTATATACTCCATGGCTGCCATATGTAACATCTAGTCAAATTTATGATACTTCTGGTATGTTCTTCATTGGTCATAGTGGTGATTTGTTTTAGTATCGTATTCAAAAACGGGTGGGCATAATCTGTTTAATTCATTGCTTATATTCAGGCATTTTTCCAGGCACAAATTAGGTACTTATGTGTATTTGCTGAGTGAATGAGTAAATACATGAATGATACATGGCACAGCACTAATCATGAGAAGAGAAATCTTGGCTTCTTCTATGCCAATCCCTACTTCTGTAAATATCCAGCTGCTACATGTAATATTAATGGCAATAACATGTTGGCAAAGTATTTTGAGACAGGTAATATTTTATTTCTGCCGCTTACACTTCCATGTAGGGAGAGATTATTATCAACAACTCATGAATGATGAAAATGAGGCAATTATCTAGCTTGTCACAAAAGCCTGAAATAAATTAATTGAGAAATCAAGTTTCTCTATTTCACAAAGCTTTCTTTGAGCCTTTAGTAGGAATATTCTGTATTCTTACATCCAAATATTTTATCGTACCCAAGTCCACAAAGACCAGGGGTGGGTTTTGGAGGGAGTTGTTATGCTTTAAATGATGTATTGTTTATTTATTCTTTAACAAAAAGGTATCTGTAAGATTCAGTGTTGCCAACAACAGTAGCATAAGGTTTTCCCTTGGTTTTTCTTCTACTTTATTAAAAATATCTCCCTTAAACCTTCAATTATTCAACAAACATTTATTTAGGAAGTACTGTTTGCCAGGCATTCTCTGGTCAATGAGGACTCAGCATTGAAGAAGATCCCTGATCTCACGAAGACTGCATTCTAACTAAAAGAAACATAAAACAAGAAATAAATGCATAAATAAGATGATTTTAGATAAGTGTCATGAAGAAATTAAGAGAGGGTGATTAGATAATAAGTCACTGGAGAAGGATGTTTCAAACTGAGTGATCAGGAAAGGTCTATTAGAACAGAAGACATTTAGACCAAGAGAGGAATGAGAAGAAAGGGCATCACGTGAGATTCTGAAGGAGGGACATTCCCAGCAGAGAGAACAGCAGTGCGAAAGCCCTACATGGGAAATGAGCTTTGCATATTTGGAAACAGAAAAAGCTCAGTAAGGCTGAAGCTTAGTGAGCCAAGAGGAAAGTGGCAGTATGTCATGTTCAAAATATAGGCGGTGCCGAGATGACATAGGATTGGATAGGTCATGGTAAGATGTTTGGGAAGCCAGAGGGTTTTGACAGAGAAGTGAAATGACAGGATATGAGTGTTTTGAAGAGAGCTCTGTTTGTTGAGTAGAAACTGCAGATTAGAAAAGCAGAAATAATAAGATGGGAGATCTTTTAGAAGCCTTGTGCAGTAGATCAGGCAAGAGATCATCATGACTAGAGTGGAGAGAAATGAAGGGATTCAGGATAATTCTAGAGACAGAGCCACCAGGACTTATTGTTTGAATAGATGTGGAGAGTGACAAAAACATAGCAACTGAGGTGTTTGACTAACCAGATAAGAATCGATATCAATTACAACATGGAAAAATCTTGGGGGGAAGTTTAAGAATTCTGTTTTTGACATTTTAAATTAGAAATACTTATTAGATATAAAAATGGAGGTGTTAAGTAGGCAATTGGATATGACTTGGGAACAGAAGGGTCAGGTAAGAGCTAGAGATATAAATTTGGAATATCAGCACATAGATAATAAGGAAAGCCATTGGACCTGATAGGATCATTAAGGTAGGACTGAATCCTAAGACACTCCAACATGTACAAGTCAGACAGGGAAGGCAGAGTCAAAAACCAACACTGAGAAGTGGGCATTGAAATGCGGGTGGGGGGAGGATAGTAAACTTAAAAAACAATAATAGCTTCCATTTACTGAGCAAATATTATATGTGAGGTACCATTCTAAACTCTATTTGTGTATTAGCTCATTTAATCAACTCTATGAAGTAGGTAAGCATAGGCATTCTTAAAGTTCTCTTTTTATAGCAGAGGAGATTGAGTCAAAAAGAGATTAAGAAAAAGTGTTTCAAGAAAGAAGGACCTGTTTCAATATGCCGAGAGGTTGAGGTTAAGCAAGATGAAAACACAAATGTGATTCTTGAATTTGGCAACATGGAGATCACTGTTGATCTTAGAAAAAACAATTTTTAATAGAATGATGAAGGTGGGAGCCCCAAAATAGGGGCTACATTTTTCAGAAGTTTTGCTATGAAAGAAAAAGAAAACAGAAATTAGTTGGAGGGAGACACAATATTACATATTTCTTAAAAGATGGGAGGTATCAAAAAACATTTCTATTCTGCTGGGGATGATTCTACATATGGGGAGAAGTTAGTAAGTAGGAAAGACAGTGAATAATTGCTGTAGTAAAACCTTGACCAACCAAGATGGAATCTAGCCTGCAAGTGGCGAGGAACTGACTTTTTGTCGAAGTAGAGACATCATGCACTGAAACAGGAATCAAGCAAAAAATAATGTAGGTACAGAAGCAGATAGGTTTGATGCTGAGTAGGTGAGAGAGTTCATCACTATTTCTATTTTCTGAAAGAAGTATGATATAAGGTAATCAGCTGGGACTAAGTGGGAAGAGGGGCTTTAGGAGACTTGATGAAAGGCAATGTAAAACTTGCAAATCTAGTGAAAACGTGGGGAGGGGAGGGTGAGCAGTGTTAAAAGCCCATTTAATTTTGGAGTCATGGGTACAATGAAAGTCCAGTCAGCACTGTGGTGTTCTCTACCCATATTCAGCTGTTCTGGTGCAGTGCAGAGTAGGTAGATAGTTGAGTTTTCTCAAGTGAATAGGTAGATAAGGTTGAGTTTTCCCAGGTGAGTCTCATGAGGATACACACCTGGAAGTAGGCACAGTAGTTAGCCCAATTTATTATAACCAAGGTGTGGCTTGGCTGGACTACAGTGAGATTTTCTTCTGTCTTCACTTCCTGGCTCTCTGAGGAGTTCTATTGCTTATGTGTGATGCTCATAGATCCATGACTTTCACAAAGTTCAGTGCCAAAGCTGTGTCACATTTAAAGATGTTTGAGATCTGTGTTAATTCATGTATTTCAAGCATTTACGTAGGTTCAAAGAACTGGATCACAGAAAATTTTCTTTTCATATTCTCTAGGACCCCAGAAACTCCTGGCGATCTTTGCTTCTTCCAGTCTAATGGGACTCTTTCATTCATGCTGACCTAACTCTATTAGCTTTGTCCCTTAATTCGTGTAAGCACCAGCTATCCCAGAAACTGTTCTAAGCCACTTTCTAGTTATTAACTAATTTAACCTTCTTGATAACTCCATGAGTAGATACCATAATTATCATTCTTATTCTACAAATGAGGAAACTGAGGCATAGCAAGTTATGTAAGGCAACTGGCAGTGCTAGGATTTGAAACCTAGAATATCTGAATCAAGAATGCATGCTCTTAATCAAATCACTATCCTTCCTTTCAACTCCACTCCTAGCCTTAAGACACTACAGTAAATAGTCCTGTAGTAAATCCTAAGCATAGGTTAGAAATCATCATCTCACTCAGATCTTGCAATGTAGGGTTCTGCTTTGTCTCTAGTTTCTTTTCTGTCAAAAATCCACTGCAGATTTTGAACGCTGCATTCTCATGTGTTCCCACTCTGAGGAAAATTCTAAATGAATAAAGGGAGTAGGAAAGGGGTGTGAACTCCAGAAATTAAAACTTCTGTGTAATCACATACTGAAAAGATGACAATATGTGGACTGCTGATAAGCATTTCTAGTTTTGCCTTACTCCTTCCATAATAGGATTATAGTTATCAGAATGCAGGGTGCTAGTAGGATGACCAACCGTTCCTGTTTGCCTGGTACTGAGGAGTTTCCCATGATGCAGGACTTCACTGCTAAATCCAGGACAGTTCTGAGAAAACTGAGATGGTTTGTCACCCTAGGTGCTAGTACCCATTCCTCAACTCACCCCCCTATTGCTTCTTGTGAGAGGTAGCCTTTGGGAGGAAAGACAGACATGACAGTGACTTGCTCATGAGGTAATATTCATCTGGTATTTTGTATTTAGTCAGTATTTCTTTTGGAGTTCTCACATAGTTAGCTGTAGCTTGGTTTCTTCAGCAATTTAAAATTATTCTTTTATTTTTTCCTTTATCACCATGGCTATTTTAATAGAAAGTTGAAGGAAACTACATTTCTAAGTGTTAATTGCCCTAGAAATCTCAACCTGGGCACTTTCTACATTAAGCCTCCAAGAAGCTCCTGCTATCATACTTATCATCAGATTGTCGAATCCTTGAACCAAACACAATGTCTTATTCAACCTGGTATCCACAATGGGTAATTTTATGCCTAGAACAGAATGGGTGCTCAATAAATGTGTCTTTGAATGAACAAATAAGTGAATGGTCCTACTGAGTAGTCTAAATAACATACACAGATGAGTACTAAGTTAAGGGGTGGGGGTGGAAGAAGGAAATGAAACATTAGCCTGTGAGAATGGGTAGACCTTTTATTGTGTTTAAAACTGAAAAGAGCGTGGAATTAATAAACATTCTGTTCCAGATCACTTGGTGGGATGATTATAGAGTTACAGCATAATTTAGACCTACATTTTATTTGCCTAGATACACTATACCAAGTATGTGACTATTAATTTTCTCATATCTTTTAGACCAGGATCACTGACTGTTTTGTTCTCTTTTTAAAAAAGCTGTTCCAGAAACAACATCACAAGATTCCAAAGATGAAGGAAATTCTAAAATGTTAGATGAGAAACCCAAGATAACCATTTCATTCATAAAGAATCTTACAGGTAAATTTCATGATTTGAGCCAAGCTAATTGTCCAAGAATATCATCTGGAAAAGACTCACCAAATAGTTTGTCTCCATACCATTTTCTGTAAATCTGGCCTTATTTTTAGAAATCTCTATCCTGTAAATATTAAATGTCAAGATTTCAATTATAAGTGTATATGGTTTTTCTTCTGCCAAACCAATATATTTTTAATATATTTAACTCTAACTTTGGTGAGGGAAAGTGACCGAAAAGAATAAGTTCTTTATTTTATCTTACATTGCTACCACGTATAGTTTATTCTATAAAATGAAAGTCAAAATTCTATGAACTTAAATAATTAATATTCAAGTCATAGAGGCATGAAATCAAACAACACTAAGGCTCTGAGTAAAATTTCTCCAATTATAAAAACCTTTGATAAATCTGATATTATCTAGCTATTCATAAGTAACTTATTAATGTTAATTCATAAAAAGATAAGAAAGCCCTCCAAAATGGGAAAATGATCAAAGAACTTGAGAAAATGACTATTATGTGCCCTGCCTTTAATATTGACTATAAATTCTTATTTTATTTTGAGCTTTCCATGTTGCTTAAAACAGTATATTTTTATGTGTTCGTGTTTTATTTTTTGTAGTGTCTTTATTGATACATAAAATACAGCCAAAAGAACCCTATGGAGCAGCTCTACTATGCACACATGGTGTCGCCATAGGGCAACTAACAACAACAGCATCATACTTTAACATATAGGTTATGTACACATTTTATAAAATCACGGTATTTTGAAATCATATTCGACAATAAACACAGAGAACCAATGAATTCATACCTTAACTTATATATAACATCAGAACTTAATCAGAGCAACAAGGCAGAAAGGCAAGTCATAAACAAATAATGATCCAAAAAAAATTCTTTAAAAAAACAAGAACACTTATGGACTTAAGAAAGAAACAGAAGTCACTCATTCTTCCCCCAGACTTGCACCAGAGGTAACTAATTAATCAGTTAATTAATTCCACAGCCTCTGTTGTTATTGTTAGTTGCCATCCAGTTGATTCTAGCTCCTAGCAACCCATATGTGCAGAGTAGAACTGTTCCATAGGGTTTTCAAGGCTGTGACCTTTCAGAAGCAGATTGCCAAGCCTGTCTTTCAAGGCACTTCTGGGTAGGTTTGAACCACCAACCTTCCAGTTAGTAGTCCAATGTTTATTTGTGCCACTCAGGGACTTCTCCACAGCCTCTAATGAGAACCTGTTCTGTGCCAGGCACTGATTATACATCAGCGAACAAGACAGACATGGCTCTTGTTATGCAGAAACTTAAAGCCTAGTAGAAGAGAGAGGAATATAAATGTATGCTCAGTGCTAGAAGAAAGACGGCAAGGGGTCTTGCTTGAGACAGGGTGGTCAAGAAGTAACATTTAGGTATATTTTATCTCATCAAATCTGAATTTATCCCTATTCCTACCCCAAATTTGTATCCCAAATCCTACTCCCTGTTTTTATGGAAGCAGTAAGACAGAAAAGATCTAGCATGTGCCTTTCATTCATTCAGCAAACATTTTATGTATGCTCCCTATGTCCCAGATTCTGAGCAAATCACTGGGAATACAGATTCAAAAGTCACAAACACAGTGTCTTTAGTGGAGAAACTAATATGTGAACAATTATGATGAATCTGGGGTAACAGTGAGCACATAATACTGGGATAGAAATTGGGGAGAAGGGAAATAACCCAGAATGAGAAGTCTTTCTCTAAGGGATAATATTGGAGCTGAGCTTTGAACAGGCAAGAGTTAGCCAAGAAAAAGGCAAGGACAGGATTTAGGGAGAGATGAGGGAAGATGATGGGAGCTTCAGAAAGAAGGAAATAAATACTAAAATTTATATTCATTGGAGCATAATACATATGAGAAAAAAATTGGAATTAGCTCGACTTGGTTGATGGGACAGTGTGGTACTTGGGAAGAAATGAGTTGGGGATGTAGTTAAGGACCAAATAATGAAAGACCTTATATGCCATGATAGAATCTAGGTTATATCTTACTATAAATAGGAAGCTAGTTAAAGACTTTGAGTACTAAGAAGTAATAGGATCACATTTGCTCACTTAGACAGATCACTGTGGAAGTAGAATGAAAATACATTGCAGGGAAGGAAGGAAAACAACAAGGAGGTAGATATAGAAGACTTTTTTGTTAGAAGTGTTGGATAAGGAAGGCGTCTAAGACGATCCCAGGATTTATTGGCTTGGCGATTGTATTAATTATGGTGTTATTAATTCAGAGAGGGCATGAGGAAAAGGAACAAATTAGGGACATGGGGACAAGAAACCACTGATAGATATTATAGAGGGTGTTCTATATGCCAGGTATTCTTCTTTTGCCACAATTTAATTTCATCTTTATTTGCTGATGAATTCCAAATGCATATCTCCAGCTAGCCTTTCTTTCTTGAGTTCCAGATCTGGATATCCAACTGTCTCTTAGATATTTCCATTTGTATATCTTGTTGGCATCACAAAAGTAAACACATCCAAAGTGGAATCTAGATAGATTAGATTTAGACAATAGGAGGGAATGTATGTATGTGTTTTGTTAGATTTTTATTTTTTTATTGAAACTCTAGAAAGGAAGAAAAGGGTAGGTGTAGATAAAAAGAAGTTAGGAGAAGTGGCAGGATGATGAAGAAACGCTTGATCAGCTTTCTTTCTTTCTTTTTTTAAAAATATTTTATTGTGTTTTAGGTGAAAGTTTACACAGCAAATTAGATTTCCATTCAACAATTCATACACAAATATTGTGTGACATGTCAGCACTCTCATCATTTCCACCCTGCCTGCGCATTTCCATCCATCCACTTTCCCTGCACCTCTTTGCCTTCTCATCTTTGCTTTTGGGTAAATGTTGACCATTTGTTCTCATACAGCTGATTTTTTAAAGGAACACATTCTTGACGTGTATTATTGTTTATTTTTAAGGCCAATCTATTATTTGGCTGAAAGGTGTCCTCCGGGAGTGACTTCAGTTCCAGGTTAAAAGGGTATCTTAGAGTGATAGTTGCGGGAGTTCCTCTAGTCTCTGTCAGTCCAGTAAGTCTGGTCTTTTTATGAATTTGAGTTTTGTTCTACATTTTTCTCCCATTCTGACAGGGACCTTCCATTGTGTCCCTGCTCAGAATAGTTGGTGGTGGTAGCTGGACACCAACTAGTTCTGGTCTCGGGCTAGAAGAGGCTGTGGTTTGCATAGGCCATAGTCTTGTGGACTAATTTCTTCCTTGAGTCTTTGGTTTCCTTCACTCTCTGCGGCTTTTTTTTTTTCAGTGAAGTGAAAGCAAGGTCATCTACTGAAACAAGCTTGGTGAATTAAAATACCCGGGGGGAAAATGATGAGGATTTGGAAGAGCTACTGAAGATAAGAGAGGGCTCTAAAAGGGAACAAATAAAATGATGAGTCGGTATCATTTAGAGACCAACTACATGAAGACCTTGATTTTTTTAGGATCATCAATCCATATTGCCAGTATTGCTTAGCACTTCAGGTACAGGAATGGAGAACACAGGAGATTGAGTTGATCTAGGATTGGACTTTTGCCACCGGGGTGCAGCAGAAAAGTAGAGGCAAGCTGTTTTGGGGTAGAGACAAAAGAATAGTTTAAGTTAAGAATCAAGGCCCAGACTGAATATCAAAAAAAAAAAAAAAAAAAAAAAAAAAAATCCAGAAAGGACCTTTTAGATTGAGAGAAAATAATGGAGCAGTTATATAACTGGACACCAACAAAGTGCAGTAGGAATGGATAACTAGGATGATAGCTGACTACGGTCAGAAAGTGTGATACTGGAAGAGAATAGATTTTGGTTGATAAGAAGCCCCAGATTTAGCACGAAGTTGATGACTAAAGAGGAAGGCAGGAAAAGGTCAGTGGCTTTGACAACACCAACGAAATATGATATTAATGTGTCAGAGGGTCCTCCCGGTATTTGGAAGGACTTTAAAGGCCATTAATCCAACCTCCTTAAACAGAAGCATATATCAAAGTGTAACCTTTAATAAATCTTGACCAAGTAGTTGTCATACCAAAGCATGAAATAGTGATTCATAATAGGACATTCTCTATGAATGATTTAGCTCTTGTTCTCTATAAAGACAGTGTAAAATAAGTCATTGATAGTTTTGTTTGTTGTTTATTTAATGGTTATTTGCCTACAGTAGTTTGTGGTTTTGATTTGTTTGTTTGTTTTTTTTTCCAGAAGCAAATGATTGATATGATTTGGAGAGAAAGAACTTTTGATTCCCTCTTGGTCAAAAACACTTAAGCAAAACTTAGTAAGGGAGAAGCAATAGGAGATATAACTAAGGTTCTCTTTGAGTTGACATTTAAATAACTTTTCATTGCAGGGGCAGGAAAACCAGTCTAAATTCTCCTACCCCAGCAGTTGTTCCTCAGCCAGCTCTACTATCTTAAATACCTAAGTCTGGTGATATATTAGGCAGCTACATCCTATTTTCTAGCCCTCATATAAAGTCCTGGGCTTAGTATGGAACCAAACATAACTCAGAAGATATATATTTATACTTCGAGTTTCCAGTCTGTTAGAAGATTATACCATTATCAGCCTCCAGTGGAAGGAGATGAAAAGCTGTTTGTTGCTCCAGTCTCTCTCCCTCGCTTTCTCTCCAAGAACAGGCCAGGATCAAAGTAAAAAAAAATTTTTTTAAAGTTTTATTTCCCTTCATTCCCAAGGAAGAGTGCTACTTATTGCCATGTCTGAGGAGATAATAGCTCATGGAGCTAGAAAAATCTAATCAACTCTGAACAAAGGAGGATAGAAAGTCTCTACAGGGCCTCCAAACAAAAACCTAAAACGTTCCTAATTTGATCACTTTGCATTTGAACTGTATTCTTCTTTGACCGTTGGCAGAGAAAACATATTGAACCTGAGAAGAGAGCTAACTATTGAGTTACTAGTCACAGACAAGGATTGCTTCCTTTATCATACTTGGTTACCACCCTTGGTTCCTTCAGCTATGCTGAAGATCAGTTTGCCTACCCATTTCTTCCACACCTTTAGAAGCTTTAGATGCCACATTCGATCTGTTTATGGGACCTGGGATTGGTATTTGAATGCATGCTTTTGTAATATGGAGATTAACAAAAAGAGTAATAACTGCTAAAGCCAAGGCAAATATTGTAGGAAGAAACAGAAAAGGTTGATTGAATAATGTTTAAACAAAACAAACAAGCCCATTGCTGTCTAGTTGATTCTGACTCATGGCAACCCTACAGCACAGAGCAGAAATGCCCCATAGGGTTTCCAAGGAGTTTGGTGGGTTCCAATTGCTGACCTTCTGGTTAGCAGCTGAGCTCTTGACCAGTGTGACATCAGAGCTCCGAATAATGTGTATGTCTATATTAAAATCTCTAAAAATTACAATATATAATATTCAGTTATTATATCTCCTATTTATTGTTGTTAATATATAGAAATTTCTCTTTTCTGCCATAGACACAATTATTTTGTAATCTATATACTCTTACTTAATTTATAACCAGCTAGATAATCATAATCTTTATTTTGTTACTATTATTCTTAAACACTCTGTCAGTACTTCTAGGCATTTATTTATTTATTTTACTATGTTAAGTAAAAGATAACTTATAAATTTTTGTTTTTGGTGAATCCTTTTGTTACCTAAACACTCTTTTATATTTTAATCTGAAAAAATTCTCATTTCTTTTTCTTCAAACTAGCTAAATTGGCCATATTACAACCATTTTACAGATTTCCTAAACCAAGCAAAAGCAAATTTAAGAAAAGAGTGCCATACTTTTGTCTTTATCTACAATTTAGATTGATAGAGGAACATTTACATTATGCCAAATGATCTGTAAAATAAGAAGTTTTAAATCCACAGCTTTAAAAATCGTGCCATATGACCAGGTAGCGAGCACCCAGCTACATAAGCAGGCATCTTGAGGAACATTACTAAATAACTAACCCAGTGCACAAGGTGTTGACAGTGATAAACTGAAAACCCAAATGGAGGCGTGATGTCAGTTTAACAATAGTTTTTTCTTAGTATGGTCATCATCTCTTCACTATTTACACTCCTGTCGACAAAACGACTTGCACTTTTCTAATGCGTCACCCTCTTCCATAACATGGTGCCTCTAGGGTCATACTTTCTTAAAATTACCTCCATCTTCTTCTTTGCCTGGCAACCTTCTAGGCATCCTTCATGATTCGACTAGATAAACCCCCAGGTGGAGACTTCCTTTACTCTTCTCTATGCCAAAATGGCTTATTTCCTGTACCTGTATTACAATATGTATCCCATCGCTTATTGAGACTTCTGACTTGCTGGTTTTGTCTCCTTGAAGTAAGGGACTATGGCATCTTCATCCGTGCATTCCCAGTGTCACAAATAGTGCCTGGAACTTTACAAATCCAGAAAACAATGTTTGTTTGTGTTTTAATAAAGGCAGTTCTTACAACACTGAGATCAAGAAGATAGTAAGAACGCTGACAAAGGAATAGATTTAGTAGTATAAATGATGAAACAACAGATTTGACTATGTGTAAACTAATCTTTACAGATGACATCCAACTTAGGGGAATAAGAGATGTCACGATGCTCAGAATTGATGGCAAAAAATATTAGGCATCTTTTAATATAAAAATAAATGTTAGAAATATAGGAAGTAGGAAGTGAATACAAGCAAGTCAAGGATTAGGGATGAAAAGTGCATTAAAGCTTAGCTGGATGAATGTTTTTACTAACAGCTTTAGGAGACCAAAAAAAAAAAAAAAAAAAATCCAATGCATATATATTAAAAAAACAAAAACAAAAACAACAGTATAAGAGGAGACTATTCCATTAAGATGCTTATATTCATAAATGAGGCAAACAGAAAACAATAAAAACACTGAGTTTATGGTTCAGCATAAAAACACCATGAGAATACGGATAACAGAAAGATAATTATTAAAGTAAATTATCAAATAATTCAGAGTAACCTTAAGAGAAGAGATAAGAAAAAACTGGGTGTTGAAAGAAAGATAAGGAAAGAGATGTACAGCAGAAGTCAAGGTGGGAAGTAAAACGACCTGGGTATGTTTGAGGAACAGAAGGAAGACTGGCCCAGTCAGGACAAAGCGCTGTTCTGAAGGGTGGTAAATCTTGTCTTGACATTCAAATTTTTTAGTTGAAATACACAAAGTGTTTTATTTCCACAGATCTGCAAGTCTTTTTCTATGGTGCTGACAACAATGCAAATGGATATTTAACTTACAGTGAAATAGAGAGTCTTCTAGGAGAGGAGACACCAGAACAAGAGCAACTGGAACTGTTTGATGCTGATGACAACAAGATGTACTCCTACCTTGAACTAATAAGAGCATTTGGATTGACAGGTAAGGCCATGCAGGGACTCAAACATCAGCAAAGGTCAGCGGACAGGTAGCCATGGACAGTGTTCTGTACTACAGCCAAAAACTAACAGCCCAGTTTTCATATTTCACTTCACAATTGGAGTCCCAAAGCAAAGATTGTAAGAAAACTTCAAAAGTAACAAATAAATATGCCACCCCATGCCACACACAATGATATTTAAAATAACACAACTTACCATCATTCAGTTTAGTTGCATGAATAGGTGGTTTATTTCTTCTGGAGGCTATGAAAGAGCATATTAGTTACCCTTCCTCTGTACTCCTAAAAGAATTCTAGGATGGCATTTTTAAGACCATGGAACTTTAAGGCTTGAGTAGTATGAAGTGATAATATCAGAAGAAAACTAGAAGGCTACTATTCATTTCATAGAAATCCAAAAAAAAAAAACTTCAAGTGATATAAATCGCTTGAAATCTTAGAGAATCGAAAATACCTTTTAAAGTTGTACTACCTCCCCCCGTGTGCTACTTTACTATTTAGTTTTCATTGTGTGAGCCACTGTGTGAGGAATATGAAAGCATTTGCCATGAATATCTAGTAGTTTCTCAACCAAAGAGCCCGAGTGGTGCAATGGTTAACTACTCGGCTGCTAACCAAAAGGTGTGCAGTATGAACCTGCCAAGTGGTTCCAAGGGAGAAAAGACTGGCAATCTGCTCCTGTAAAAATTACAGCCTAGGAAACCCTATGGGGCAGTTCTACTCTGTCCTATAGTGTTGCTATGAGCCAGAATCGACTCCACGACACACAACAGTTTTTTTAATCACTGACTTGTGGAATACCAAAAACCAAACCAAACCTGTTACTGTTGAATCGATTCCAAATCATAGTGATGTGTGTGGAATAGCAAGTGGAAATATGGATAGCTAAGAAAAGGAGACATCAACTTTGTTAAAGTGAGAAAATTCTGATGTCGAAAAAAAGGAAACATTTTTCGCTCTTTTGAAAACACACTACAGCTGGCATCTAAAAGCTAGTAGATGAATAGAACACACTTGGCTACAAAATAAAATCTCATGTAACCAAATGCAAAATTTAATCTATTTACTTTTAAAATTAAAGACTGATACATTATTAAATTGCTTCTATTGCCCTAATGCGACCAATACAGTAGACTGATCTGAGAAAATAAATGACAACAAGCAGAGAAATATTCTCCATCTTACTGGATGTCTGTGCCCAAACACATGAGACTAACTCTACAGACTCCTCCAGGAGAATAGCTACATTCTCAGGGATCATATTCTTTTATATTGGAAGTTCCATCATTAAAATATCTAGGATGCAATAAGGCTCACATGCCTATAAATGCCTGGATAAGGCTAAGGCCTCCGAACTTGCCAAATCCCATTGACTTCTCTGGGTCCTCTATGTAGAACCTTTAAAGGTCTTTGCTTGATTTCGATTTTTCTCACCATCTCTCTGGCACAAATAAATAAATAAAATAAAAAAGATGGATTACCATTCCAAAATACAGATTGCATGATGGAAGGCCTGAAAACCCATTGTCGTCAAGTTGATTCCAACTCATAGTGACCCTATAGGACAGAGTAGAACTGCCGCATAGGGTTTCCAAGGAGTGGCTGGTGGATTTGGACTGCCAACCTTTTGGTAAGCAGCTGAATACTTAACCACTGCACCACCAGGGCTCTATAATGGAAGAACCACCTGTCAGTGATGGAAGAACCACATATTCATTCAGATAAACATCTCTGGAACATCACAGAAATACATGAAATGGAATAAAAATGCATTGTGAAAAGCATGAGAGGCATTTTGAGGTAGCATTTGAGAAAAAATTTGTTACTGCTGCCTCCTTTCTAGGTTGTCCATGACTTTGCTATCCACACCTGTTTATTGCTACATGGAAGATAATCCTGCTATAATCCTAGGTTCAGATACATTTGTAAATACCTGCCACCTCTCTGTCTTGGGTTTTTCCCTGGTTCTACCAGAGAGCTGGCTGTGGTTCGAGGATCTTCTGTTAACATTAGGGATATGAGCAATGTTAAATTAGTGAGTGTTATAAAAGAAATTTCCTGGGGCAGAAGTATCCTGCTGGAGTGCTAGTAACTTACAAAGCAGGCTTCTACTACGGAAAGAAAAGTTCTCTATTTGTACAAGCCAGTTGTACAAGAATTGCTGCTGACCAGGTGGGGTTAAAAGGCATATATGTGACTTGACAGTTTAGAGATCCCTGAGATACACCCCAAATCTGTCCCTTGCAGTCTCTTTCAGGAGGTCAGGCAATGCCCTGAGGGAGTGAAGCTTCACTCAGTTAGCAGTCTTCCTATATCCCTAAGGAAGCACCACCTTCTGAGCATTCCTTGTTTATCACAAACCTTACATTCAGCAGGCGCAGACAAAAGATTTTTTTAAAACAGTGGGATGTTTTCACTTTCACCTACTGTAATTTGGAATGCTTAAACTTCGAATTGTGTTTCCATACTTGGTTAAAAAACAAAAGCATCATTAAATAGACATAGTCTATTTACCGCAAACATGGTAATGGCAGGGCAACTTAGAAGACAAGTAACAAGGGTAATTGAAAACCCGAGAGACAAAAGCAAAAGCTTGAAAGCAGGAAAACGGCAGAGACCAGGTGAGAGACGGCACGGGTTGTACAATATCAATAGCACAAAACCTGGAACTGGACTCCAAAATATTTAAACTCAATGTGAGTTGTGCTTTCACAAATGGTAAAACTGATGTATCCATTCCCTCAGAATGAAATTTTCTCAGAGGTACCTGGGTAAATGTCTTCCTTGCCTTGCTCTTCTTGAGCCCCCAAATGAGAAACTGTGTCATGTATCAGTTTGAATGCATTGTAAGAGAAAATATTAGTCATGGCCAAGATCTAAATGTTTAAATTTCTAAATATCAAAATATTCTTGTTCTAGAATAAATAAGAAGATGGAAGTACAAAAAAGAAGAATATATTCAAAGTAAAGCCTGGATTTTATTTCATAACAACTTAATCCTATTTTCCCAGCATGTTAGTAAGAAGTATTACAGAGGTACATCTAACATAGTTGCTAAAACTTGTCAGCTCTTGAATTTTTTTCAGTTTAATAAAACAAATGTTTTGTTTTATGAAATAGACCTAAATAAGTTCATATTACTGCTATTCTTAAAACAAAACAAAAAAGCATTTTATTTTTGGTTTCAGTTAACTCTCTGAAGACTAAATTAAAAAAAAATTGTGTAGTATAATAACTTAAATACTAACTATATATGCATATATAAATAAAAGAATATTAATATATTTTCCCACTTTAATATGTATCATTAGCATTTACTTTTTCTTATGGCTGAGACAAGTAATTGTTCATACTGGCCTTTTTAAACAATCTAGCACCGCCTTCTTACCCATAAATTCAATGCCATGTTATATCCAGAGGGCATAATCAGGATTGGGAGCAGAATTGATGATTTTCATGATATCATAGCCCTAGGCTTTTCTAGATGCCTGGTTTCTAACTGCAGGTTCCTTTGATTTGTGAAAAAAATGCACAGAAGTCACTCAGAGATATAACATCACACATGATTGCTAACTTGAAATTTAATATTACATACAATTTACTTACTGTAGTTTTATGCAAATAATGCAGCCTTCTAAGGTTGTTTGCCATACTCACACTCCTCCCAGGAGGTATTTTCTTAAAGAGCGCTATGCTAATTTTTTTTACAGCATCATGTGGAAGAGGACTAGCATGGCGGCTTGTGAGGGTGCTCCCAGGGGCAGGATATAGCTCAAGAAATGCAGAAGGCGCATTATTTGTGTAAAAATACAGTAAATGTGTATACACCCAAAAGTTCCCATTTCTGCTGAAGGCACAGAATATACTCACGGATTTCAGTGACAGTTCTTTAAAGATATAACAGAAGCAGAATTAGCAAGAATATATAAAATTCATCTTTTCAAACTTAGTTATTTGACATTCTAATACAATACTGTGCTAAGTATAAGAGTGATAGATCCCTAAATAGGAAAATTATTTGCATGAAGCAATAACAAGCTCTTCTTAGTTGCTTTGTCTTTACTTGTTTTTGAACTAAATGGAAATTTGATCCTAATATTAGTACTAAAGAATTGGACTCATGTCTTACAAGAAACTACCTTTTAAAAGTATAGATACTATATTGATTCAGTGGAATTCAAAACAATTGTGTCCTTTATAATAGGGAATGATCACTTATTTCATAAGATAGGGTTACTGAAATAGTTAAAACTAATTGTAGATAGAAACTAACATAGGAATACAATATTTTTAGCTGTACAAAATTCAGCGAGAACTTCATGTTCTATTGGTTAATAAATGAAAATGCTTTGTAATACCTGAGATATTTACTGTTGGTGTTGGATTTGTTTGAGTAGATTTACACTACGATAAATGTCTTTGAATAATACGTAATTTTTACATGTAGTTCTCATTTTGCCATTGGAACATGGATTATATATTACCCTGTTGAAAAAATTAGTTATTTTATTATGCTAATGGAATATTATCAGTAATCTTGTAGACTACAATATAAATTAGTATCTTTTAAATCATGGCTGAATTGCCCAGAAATAAAGGGTGGAATTATTGTGTTCCTTGTTGTTGCCGTATTTTGAAAACTAAGAGTATGGCATCCATACCATTCTCCCTCTACCATCCCCAACTCAGCAACTCAATCACCCAAGTGATTGGGAACTTGTAGCATTCTGCACAATTTGCAGAAAAATAACAATGACTATTTTAATTGTGTGGATTTATGACATTTCTAACTACAATTGGTTGGAACAATGTTACTGCTGTCTGCCAAAATATCACTTGTATCTTTGCAGGAAATATGTCTTCAAAATCTGGCTAAAAATCTCACTGTCTCAGAAGTATAAGAAGTTCTTTGATGCATATTTTGGAGAAGTTCACTAATAGAATTCATATAATTCTTAAACTTTGCCAGATCAAATTTAAAATGTTTCTATTTCAAATTGTTTTAGATTATACCAATTGCAAATAACCTTTGTCTAATGTGATTTTACACTTACAGTTGAATTATTTAGAAGCAAAAATGACAAATGAATTATACTTCAATAATAAAACAGATTAGTGAATTATCCCTTGAAATTGTTTGCCAATTTATTTTGGTTCTTTCATATTTCAACCTTTTATTTCCAAAGTGAAGTCATTCAAGTTTCGCAACACTTTGGGATTTGGTGAATCGCTGAGCTTTGAACACAAAAGACAAGAAATAACTGTTCCGGCCTAGTGCACCACTGGTACCTACGACAGCACCAGGCAAATAAAATATTTAAGACACAGTTGGTGAATGAACAAAAAGTTCAACGATGTTCAAGAACCCAATGCACTGTAATATGAAAGGTGTTGGTCTATTCAGTATATTCAGGACTATAGTAACACCACACTTGTGAGTGCTCACTCTGTGCTAATGCTAAATGTTTTAAACATATTATACACACACACGTATATATATATATGCACATATATATACAAATATATGTATATGTATATATATACACACACACATACATACACACTTTATAACCCTGCGAAATAATTACCAGTTGCCATTGAGTCAACTCCAACTCATGGCAACCCCATGAACCCACAAATGTCACTTCTGATTTTCAGAAGTAGATTGCCAGGTCTTTTTTCCGAGGTGCCTCTGGGCAGACTAGAACCACTAACCTTTCAGTTAGATGCAGACTCCTGTGAGGTAAGTGCCATTATCCAAATAAGAAACTCAAAAGATAAAAATCAGTAAATGTTGGAGCCAGCCTTCAAAGTTAGGGCCTTCTGATAACCACAGCTTTAGTTCAAAATGTGACCCTCTCAAAAAAAAAAAAGTTCACGAAAGATCATAAACCATTGCTTTAACCCAAATATAAAGGAATTAATCATATCAAACCTGTATTAAAAACAACAAAAACGACAAAACAAGTAGGTAATGAGGTGGAGCTGTCTTTGGTGCACACCAAGGCTTTTCTGACATGGCATTGCTCTTCCTGGGTTCTCCCAGAGTACCTGCACACACACTTGCTATAGCTCTCACCACTTTGCCTTATAGTTACTTATGTGCCTGTAACTCCCACCACATCACATGCTCCTAGAAGGACAGGCATTGCCCTAGTCATCTGTAAATTCTCCCAGCATCTAGCATACTTTCTAGTAGGAAGCAGATATTTACTGATTGCTGGATGAATGTCTTCCATGGCAGTTGCTAATTTCTGGTGGATAAACATGCTTTCCTGGTTTCCCTGCAGTTGTGTACATCAGAGAAAGACACTTACCATTTGCAAACAGAATGGTCCAAGAGGTGTTACCACAACACCAAATTGAACTTCCTTCACGCTAATTTCACTGCATGTTTTCTGCCCTATAATGTGTAATTACCATGCCTAATGAGCCCTGCTGGCGCAGTGGTTAAGAGTCCGGCCGCTAACCAAAGAGTTAGCAATGGCAATGGGTTTTTGTTTTTTTAATAGGCCTAATTACAGTGCAGAGATCGAAGCAGGCCACTGAGGCAGGCTATCAGAATCCATCGGGTCATCTGAATGCAAATATTCTTGTAGACTTGGTGGAAGCAGGAATGAGTAGAAGAAACCATGATGACACACAGGACTTCTCCTGTGCCTTGACACCAGTGGTTCCCAGCAGGGTTGGAGGAGGGCAAGGGCAGATACCAGACCACGTGATTAGGGTTTTGAAATGAGAGTCTCTGAGATTCCAGTGAGGTGGGGTTGGAGTAGGGGTGTTAGTTATCAGAATCTAGGGGTGGGGTGGTCAATGTGCAGTTGGATAAAGTTGAGAGGTGATTCTTTGAGGATAGTATTGCCAAACCTAATTGTTAAACACTGTAGGAGACCTTCCAGAAGGTGATAAATGTAGTACCTGGGAGCATGAGAATGCCCCCAAGTTATATATAAAGTTTCTATATTCTCAAAAGAGTATTCCTAACTTTTTTCAGCTTCTGAAAGATCATAAACTCTTGCTTTCTCCCAAACATTAGCCCCTCCAATCCTGGACATCCAAATTCTGCCTCTATGTCTATTTGGAGGGGGTATTTAGAAGTTACTTCTCTAGAGGAAAAGTGGATTGACGTCTTAATTTTCATTCGCTGACATGATGATGGCCAAGTATGAAAATATCTGCAGAAGCTCTTTATAAAAAAATAAAATACTTTCTTGAAAGAAAACCTTCTTGAAAACTTTATTAGAGAATCTATCCCAAGTGTGGAAAATTAAAAATCACTTTATTTACCAATACTGGCTAACAATAAACTTACTAAAAAAAACCAACAGTGATCGGAAGATACCTCCACTTAACATTCTTATGGGACAGAGTTTTAATATCCATGTTGATGTACTTGTAAGTCCCTCTGTTTAAGAATGATAAAAACATTCTCACATGTAATACACTGTTTTTACACTCATATCCACATATAAAAGTTGGGAGACCTGCCTTAGAAACATGTTTTTTCATAATGGATATACATAATATTGTGAAATAAAATCTGAATAAAAATTTTATTCCAACAACATTCCTCTATTTTAAATCATGTTTATTAAGTTTTTATCACAGTGGAGATTAACTTATGCTTAATCATCCAGTCACTGCTTACTGTCAACTTCATCCAATTCCAAAAAAGGTAAAATCAACTCATTCATACACTCTAAGTCCTGTTACCTTCCCACCACTCATTGCCTGTGTCTCTTTCCCATTTAACGCAACATTGTGAAAAGATTGTGAAAAGGTATAACTAATGGGCTTATATGCATAACACCATTTCTTCAAGTATTCAGAGAGCAGTACATTTGTCTGCACTGTACATTAGAAAACTACTTGTGACATTAAGTATAGGAGAGTGGCTCCTGGTGGGAGTGTAATGAAGTTGTATGTCACTGTGTATGACAAGGATTTACAGCATTCTAGAATTTTCACAACACTTCCCGTGTTAGTGAACGACATTAGGTAAATGGCGTACTTTTCCACTCTTAGCTGTCAGACGTGGGACTTTAAAACTACAAATAAATAAAGCATACACTCAACATGTGTAGTGCAAATGCTAAGTAAACAGAATGACATGGAATAAACTCAAGGCTGCCAACCAGTGAATGGTTCAACAGGCATGTCCTGATTTTATGTCTGTGACTTGCATCCCTATTCTCAAATGAATACTGTCACTGTTCCATGCCAGCCACAATGACTGAAAAAGGCTGCTGAGGTGGGAGTGAAGGAGTGATGAGGGAAATAGAAACCCATTTTCACAAATAACTAGTATGATTTTTCCGGTCGCTTCTGTATATCATGTAAAGTTTGATTTGTTAACAAGATCTCCAACCTGTCAAGACACAGCAGTTACCTATATAGAGAACTGCAAATGTTCCAAAAAGAATTAAACGTTGGCAACTATGTAATATAGATTGTATGGCCCAGACAATAAAAGGGATGACAAAGTTGTGTTGTTTTTTTTTAAATAAAACTTGGGAAATATAACACCTGAATATTCAAAAATCACATTATAAAAAAAGTCATCAATTACATAAACACTGCCCTGTTTAACAATGCTGTACAAGCAATAATTTTCAGGACTTGGAACAAAAATCAGAGCTTTGTTGCTTTGTCAGAATTATGCATTTAACATAATGTTACTCATTAAAATGAAAAAAAAAAAGCTATAAAATTCTTCCAGAGAAAAATTATTGGTAGAGGGAAAACAAATAAAATGTGACAACCAATGTATACATTTATGTAATTGCATGGGTTCCCACCCTTCCAGAAATGTCCATAGTCTGTAAGAAAAGGCAAATAAAAACAAAAAACAAAACAAACAAACAAACTAAAAACAAAAAGTACAAAAATCCTTGCTGTTTGTCTTTTCATTTTCTTCCTCGGCATTCAGTTTTGAAGGGAAAATGTTCTTTCATGGTAAAGTTCTGAGTTCACACATATTAAATGCTAGAAGAGAAACATTTTGAATCCTGTCTTTCTACTTCACCCTTGAATGTGTTGTACCTTCAACAAATTTAACAAGCAGCCAGCTACAATCCTCTTAATTAGGAGACACACACACACACACAAATAAGAGAAAAGAAACTATTCCTTATCCAGGACACACACATATTAAGATTTAAAACTAAGGTTGGACGCCGTCACTTAATTGATTTAAATAATTAAGGCTTCTAAAAGGTTCAGTGCCATAACTCTCTGCATCAGTACTTGGATAAAATACGTTTTTGCATTTTAGGTTTGTGCTTTTTACAGCCATCTTAATTCCACAGAATTTCATTAGTAAGATCTGATAAGGGAGTGTTAGAATTGTTTACTGACATATTACTTTTAGTAGTTGTTAGACTAAATTATAGTGATAAAAATTCAATGACTGAACAGATTTGTTAACATCACCTGGACTGTTGGCTCATTTTACCTTCTTTTCGTGTTTAATATGGCCATTTCGTTTGTACTTGCCATTGAGGATTCCATTGTGGTAATGTCCATTAACTGTGCTATGCTTATTTCTAGACCAGAGACTTTTGATTTTTCTGTAGACAAATTTTGTCACCCAGGATAAAAGGAAGTAAAACAAGGCAGCACCAAGCAAAAGCACAAAGGCAATATCCAGTAAAAAATACTGACAGAAAGAGATTTGATAAACAGCGGCACGTAGGTGATGGGCTCCATTGTGGCGAAGAATGTAATCTATCCAATAGATAGTCCGATTGACAGGGTGACCAGGTTGATCCTTGTGAATTTCCGACAGCTTCTGGGCTCTCTGACGGTAGCTATGGAGTAGGGGCAAAACACAGAATGATCGTATATATACATATATAGCAAGGTTCATATTACGACTCTCGTTTTAAAAATAGGGAAAATAATAAAAATAATTATCCTTTATTAAGTACCTATTATATACACAGTCCTTTCAACATATTATCTTATGTAAATCCATGAAATAAAAAATTAAACAGGTGAGGAAAATGAAAATCAGAGACACTTAGTAACTTCATTGTGCACAAAGTTGAGATTCAGATTCAAGTTTCTCTGACTCCATGCTCTTTGCACACTATATCACGCCTCTTACACACACCCAGTCTCCTTCTCTCCATATGCTTTTACATGTCTATTAATCAAAGAGTCTCAGCCAGGGGCGAATTTATTAGATTCTAAAAGAGGGTGGTAGAGGGAAAAAAAAATGCAGAACCCTGGTCCATCATTTTGATTTCTTTTTAAGCAATGATGTTTAATTTTGTTCTAATTTAAAATAGCATTAAAGGATGATGTGAGGTTGTTATATTTACTGAACAGATGAAAATGGTTGAGAAACACCACTAGCTATGAAGCTATGTATGACACTATATGCAGTAAATGTACGTATGTGGGCATATGTATGTACACATGTATGTATGTACAGTAAAACCTATGAAAGCTGCAATTTGTGTAAGGCGGAAACCTGTCAGAGAAGGAAAACTCAAATATTTTCCACTAAAACGAGCAATAGAAAAGTGGTAAAGACGGAAAACTTGCGAGACCTGGAAAAACAAGGCAGTCCTGTCAAGTTCTGGCTCTCACAGGTTTCAATGTATAAAGAAGACCTCTCAAACAGTTAATAAAAAATCAGTTAAAGTGGAAAATCACACAAGTGATATCATGTAAACATTTTATTTTAATTTAAAATATATAACTGCACATTTGGGAGCCAATCTTTGACACATGGCCGAAGCCCCTATGGATTCCTTACTAGAGTTTGCATTGAGATTCAGCATGGATCCTCTTTCTTGCATAAACCATACCTATAATCTTCTATCATTTCCAGTTTAAGCTTTTTTAAGGTGGAGTAAGAAATCAGAGATACTTACGAAGCAATCTGAATGCAGAATCTTTCTAAATTTTAACTTTCTGTTCTCTGCCTCCTGCTCAAATTTTCACAGTTGTTTTACTGATGCCTAGTTTTAATAACGGCATTATTTTTTAGTAACTCACCCGTATCATATCTTTTCAAGCAATTTAATTCTCACAGACACAACTCTTACAACCCTCAAAATTTCATCAGATTATGTAACATTTAATTAAATTATGTTATGATAACAATAGCAGGGATCAAGGCTTGGGAACAAACACAACTGACTTGCTAAGCTTGTAAGTCAAGCTGTAGGAACAGAAGTACATGGGAATAATCGAGAGTAGTCGAGCAGCTATGAACTTTGGGATACAGTACACATCAGTCACTGTATGGAGGGAATGGAGAGTACTGGAGATGAGGAAATCAACTAAGTTGAACTGGTCAACTGGAAGGTAATTTAAGAGAGATTAAACTGCATGAATCTATGTCTATCTATCATAAATAATGCCATCCTGAAGGTAAGTTTTATTTCTTCACGTTTAGATTCTTCATGGAACGCTCTTTTCTTGAATAAACCAATGTGGCTCACACAGGAAAGCATTGAAAACAATCACTATCATTTACATTCATTTATTTTTCACCCATTCATTCCTGTAATAAATATGTACTGAGCACTGACTGAGCCCAAGACCCTGGGATAGGCACTGTGAGTTACAATTATGAGGCCAGAAAGAAAACAACTCATAAGGTGGCTATAGTGTGCAACAGGCTTAGGCTAATCCAAGGAAAATCTAATACCTGATTAAATGTAGAAACTGCCACAAAAGAGTAACAGAAACACTCAGAGACAATAAGTAACCTTCTACCTGGAGGGATTAAGAAACACATCATGGAAGACGTGACCCCTGAGCTGTGCCTTATAGAGGAAGGAAAGTTTGGACACGTGAAGGCCTTTTAGGGCAAGGAAAATGTGCGTGAACTGAAGCAGAACGGGAGGAGAGCAAGAGTACACAAAACAAGTTCATCTGGAAAGAGTGCATACTATGAGGAGTGTTTGGTTGGAAGTTAGATTGGGTGTTATGAATAACAAGATAAGTAGCTTGGTTCTTTGAACCAAGAAGTCATTAGATCAGAGAGACAGGCTTATTAAACCAGAGCTTTGGCAAGAGGATTAAAGAAAGGAAAACACTGATGCTGGGAAGACCATTCAAAAGATTTTAATACTGGACAGAGCTGGAGAAGGATGTAGAGCATAATTCTAACTCACACACACAAAAAAAGACCAGATTTACTGGCCTAAAGGAGACTGGAGAAACCTCAAGAGTATGGCCCCCAGACACCCTTTTAGCTCAGTGGTGAAGTTACCTCCGAGGTTCAC
>NW_004444086.1:866583-916693 GCF_000243295.1 Trichechus manatus latirostris
TTTTGTTCTGTAAGCCTTCATCTTAAGTGAGAATAACAGCACAATTGGAAGAGCGTAGTCAATGTCACTGAACTGTGTATGTAGAAATTTTTGAAACGGTGTTATCTTTGGCTATGTGTATTTTCACCAAAAACAAAAAGGTTGAGAATTTAGAGGGTTAAAATGTTGTTGGGTTGTTAACCAATGTCATAAAACAACATGTGTACTACTGTTTCATGAGAAACTATTTGTTCTGTAAGCCTTCACCTGAAGTATAATAAAAAATAAAAAAAATAAAAAAAAGATTTTAACAATGGCTCAAGAGATACTGCCAAAAAAATGATAGTAAAATTAGACAGATGGGGGAAATGCCGGGCATGTTATACTGGAAGAGCTGGCAAGACTTGAAAAAGCCTGGGTTAAAGGCCAAAGAGAAGGGAGAAATCAGAGGTAACTGCAATTGATTGCAACTTGAATGATTCACAATTATAGAGTTATTAACAGGTTAAGGAAACAAAGTACATGGAGCAGGCTGGGGCACATGATTGTGGCTTGGAACTCAAGGAAAGAAGAGATCCTGAAGGCAGCTGGAAACATGAGTCTGGAGCTGCTGATGATCAGCACCTAGTGAAAAATCTACTCAAATATTTATGGACTGATTTGATGATGGGCTTTTATATGAGTTATCTCTAATCCTGAACATTAAGCTTTAACAAACATGTGAAGAACAATTTAAGAAGCAGTTCGCAGTAAGGTGCTAAGACTGAAGGAAAGAACAAGCCAAGGCTATTATTTGCAGGTTTCTTTCGATATGTAGGGTTAGAGGAAGCAATTTCTAAAAGGTATGTTTTCTCTGTCATCAGAGCCTCACAACAAAATTACTGTTATAGAATAAATATTTATTTTAGAAGTATAAAACCTCATCTAAATATTAATGGGTCATCCTCACCTTGTTTTGGAATTTGATATTATTTCTAACTGATGGAAAAGGGAAATAAACTGTCAATTTTGTGAGAAAATGCTCATGGAGTAAAAGGACATCTTTAAAATATCAAAATGAAACACGATGAGTTGGAAAATAAAATTCAACCTTCTGTTTTAACAAAGGAGGAGGAAAAGAGGAAAAAAAACAGTCCTGGTTTTAAGGAATCTTAATGTTGTTCTATACATGATGATTAAACAGATTACATTCGATGAGGATTCTTCTGCGGGGAATACGAAGACTTGCAATGTTAAATAACTGATTATCCATATGAAAATCCAATTTGGTACATTTGTTCCTGGATCATTACTTATCAGAAAAAGTCCTTACTAGTCTGCCTCAGCTTATCTGAGTAGGAAGTAAGGAATTTAGTTCCTGATAATGAGACCGTTATTCCTACCCAAGGGTAGACTCACATAACTGGGATGCTTATTAACAAATCCAATGTCCTGTGACTCTTCTGTTCAGAAGTAACAAGAAGTGCATGGATCAACTGGGATGGAATATAGTGAGTTCACAGATTATTCTGGAAGAGAGATAGTTTCCTTTCTGGAACTGGCTTCAAGTTTGCTGTTAAGTGGTAGTATTCTTTCAGCATAATCTGCTTTACACGTCAAAATTCGTTCCAGTAAGAATACGAATGTTGATTCTGGCAGAGCCAACATGGCACTATAGACAGAAGCACCATACCGTCCCTCCATAACAAAGACCCGAAAAACTAAGTAAAACAGAGACAAACGTCAATCCTGGAACCCTAAGCATCAAAGGAAGAAATAATGAACTCACCCAAGCACCAAATGCAATAAGAAATTGACAGAGAACAGACAGCGAGGACAGTTACAAGCAGAGGTCCCCTATAAGTTAATGCAGCACGGATCACCATCTTGGACTCCTGTCAGAGATCGGCAGACAGGGAGTATGGGAAAGCAGATTCATGGAGCTTCCCGCAGGAGACAGACCACCAGTAACCACCCCCTACCCTGCCTCCCGCTGCTCAGCCTTAGCCACTTCCCAGAAGGCCGATTTGCTGCTTCCCAGCAGGACCATCTGGAGCTTCCCAGCGGGCTGCAACCACAGCACAGGAGGCGCCAGTTTCTTGCCTCAAGGATTTGCCCCGCCCACACCAGCTAGCTTTTTCACTGCCATTTCTTTGTTGCTGGTGTTGCTTTTTTCAGCCTCTTTTGGTTTCTTCCCTACCTCTCACCTCCTCCCCCTCCTTTCTCTCAAACACCTGACTCCATGTGCCATCTTTGCTACTTCTTGACAGGCTGTGAAGTGCCACTCAGCTGGGGAACAGCTTCCCTGGTCCCAGCCGCCACGCTGGTGGGATCCCTGGTTTTGTTTTGTTTTTTTTCCCCCTTCTTCTTTTTTTGTGTGTTTGTTATCTCTTTCTTTTTTCCTTTTTCTTCTTTTTTTTTGGTTTGTTTCTCTTTCTTTTTTCCTTTCTATTTTTCTTCATTTCTAGATTTCTCATCTCTTTCTACTCAGCCTCTTTTCCTGTCTCCTGAATACCTGGGGCTCTGTATCATCTCCACCCCTTCTAGCTGGGCTGTACTGCGTGGCTTGGGAGCCATTTCCCCAGTCTGCACAGCCGCAATGGTGGGATTCATACGGGCATTTTTAAAAATTTTTATTTATTTTATTTCACTTTTTCCTTTTCTTCATTTCTCAGTTTCTTGTCTCTCCGCTCCAGTGGCAGGTTCCCCAGCATTTTTTTCTTTTTTTGCTCCTGTGTCTCTCTCTTCTTTTCCATACCCAACCATACTACACACATCACAGCCTCCCCCACCCCCTCCCTCCTGCATATCTGCACCGTGTGAACACTGCACTCCTGAGCAGCACAGACATGGCCTACCAGAACCTGCCCTGCACTGAACCCTGGCTCACACTGTTGGCCCCAACACATGCTTCAAACAACCCATCCCAGCCCCTCCCCTTCAGCTGGACCTGCCCTTCTGCACCACAGCTGAGTGACTGGCCCTGCTCTTTGGACAAGGAGGTGAAAAATATCGTGTCCACAACAAGCAAACAGCAAAAGAATACATAGTCTCCCTAATCAGACATAACGAAATAAAACAAAAAGCAGGAAAAAACAAACAAACCTACAATCAATAAAAGAAGGAAATAACTACTGGATGTCCCAAAGACAGCAGACAATATCAAAACATATTAAAAAACAGTAAGGGATGGTTGCAGAAGTCATCCAAAATAAAACACCATACGACTTTCCAGTAGAAGAAAAGGCACTAGAACTACATAACAGGGAATTCAAATCTCTAATATTCAGAGCTATCCAAGAGTTGAATCAAAAATCAGACAAAAATGAGGTAAAAACAGACAAATTCATGGAAATGGTAGATAAATTCACAGAAAATACAGACAAAATAATGGAAGAATTTAGGAAAATAATATGGAAACAAAATACCAAAATAAATTCACAACTAGAAATCATACAAAAACAATTAGAAATCCAAAAGATAAACAATAAGACTTCAGAAATGGACAGTGTCATAGAAGGGCTGAGGAGCAGGTTAAGAACAATGGAAGGCACGATCAGCAAAATTGAAGAAAACACTGGGATACAACTCTGTTTGAGGAAAAATCAGAAAAAAGAACAAAGAAAAATGAAGAAATCCTGAGAATTATGTGGGATACAATCAAAAGCAAAAATCTGCAAGTGATCAGAGTTCCAGAACAGGAGAAGAAAATGGAAAACACAGAGGATCACTGAAGAATTGATGACAGAAAACTTCCCTAATATCATGAGAGATGAAAAGCTGACCATCTAAGTTCAGTGAACCCCATATATGGTAGATACCAAAACAAAATCACCAAGGCATATCATAATTACACTCACTAAAACCAAAGACAAACAAAGAATCCTGAGACCAGCTCATGAAAAATAAAAAGTAACATACAGAGGAGAAACAATAAGACTAACCTTTGATTACTTGGCAGAAACTATGCAGTCAAGAAGGCAATAGGATGACACATATAAAACCTTGAAAGAAAAAAACTGCCAACCAAGAATAATATATTCTGCAAAACTGTCATTCAAATATGATGGTGAAATTAGGACATTTACAGATAAACAGAAATTAAAGGAGTATGTAAAACCAAACCAAACTTACAGGAATTATTAAAGGGAGTCCTTCAGTTTGAGAACAAACAACATCAGATGACAGCCTGAATCTAAGACACAAGATCACACCAGCCAGATACCAACCTAGGAAATGAACTCTCAAGGACTATCTGAAACCAAAAGATTTACACAGGGACCAGAAAGGTTAATCTGCAAATGACAACAACATCAGAACAATAAAAGAGGGAATAAACGGTATAGGCACAGAACTTTCTAATGGAGAGGAAGGCAAGGTGATACCAAGAAATAAAAGACTGGTTCAAACCTAGGAAGATAAGGGTAAATTTCAAGGTAACCACAACGAAAGTTAAAAAATCTACTCATCAAAATAAAGAAGAAAAACAAAGTCTCAGTAAACACAAAATCTACAGAAACAAAAGAAATGAAAAAACAATCCACAAACAAAAGGAATTCAGCACAGGAGAGTAACAGGAACAAAGAAATCGTCAGCACCACAAAAAAAAAAAAACCACTACAAAATGACAACAATAAACTCACACCTATCAATAATTACACTGAATGTAAATGCCCTCAATGCACACATAAAGAGACAGAGAGCGACAGAATGGATAAAAAAAACAGGATGTATCAATATGCTGTATATAAGAGACACACCTTAGAAACGAAGACATAAATTTACTAAGAATCAAAGGACGGAAAAAAATATATCAAGCAAACAACCACTAAAAACAGCAGGAGTGGCAATACTAATCTCAGATAAAATACACTTTAAAACAAAATCCACCATAAAAGACAAAAGGGCACTGTATCATGATCAAAGGGACGATCCAGCATGAAGACATAACCATGATAAATATCTCCACACCCAATGACATGGCTCCAAAATACACAGAACAAACTCTAACAGCACTGAAAAGATAAACTGACACTTCTACTGTAATAGTAGGAAACTTCAACACACCATTCTCAGTAAAGGGCAGAACACCTAGAAAGAAACTTAACAAAGATACAGAAGATCAAAGGCCACAATCAGCCAACTTGAACTCACAGACATCTATAGAACACTCTACCCATGAGCTGCAAAGTACACATTCTTTTCCAATGCGTATGGAACATTCTCTAGAATAGACCACATCTTAGGCCACAAAGCAACCCTGAACAAAATCCAAAACATTAAGATAATACAATGTATCTTCTGTGATCACAATGCTATCAAAGTAGAAAATAACAACAGGAAGAGCAAGGAAAAAAAATCAATTACATGGAAACTAAATAACACCCTGCTTAAAAACCACTGAGTAAGAGAAGAAATCAAAGATGGAATCATAAAATTCCTAGAATCAAATGAGAATGAAAACACATCATATCAAACGCTCCGGGATACAGCAAGAGCAGTGCTCAGAGGTCAATTTATAGCAATAGATGCACACATCAAAAAAGAAAAAAGTGATAAAATCAAAACATTAGCTATACAACTCAAAAAAACAGAAAGAGAACAGCAAAAGAAGCCTACAGCCACCAGAAGAAAAGAAATAATAAAGATAAGAGCAGTAATAAATGAAATAGAGACTGGAAAAACAATAGAAAAAACAACAAAACCAAAAGTTGGTTCTTTGAAAGGATCAACAAAATCGACAAACCACTAGCCAAAATGACAAAAGAAGAACAGGAGAGGACTCAAATAACCCAAATAATAAATGAAGTGGGGGACATTAAAACAGACTCAACTGAAATAAAAAGGATCTTAACAGAATATTATGAAAAACTATACTGCAACAAATTTGAAAATCTAGAGGAAATGGACAGATTTCTAGAAACACAAGACCTACCTGTCATGGACTGAATTATGTCCCCCAAAAAATGTGTGTATCAGTTTGGCTGGGCCATGATTGCCAGTACTGTGTGGTTATCCTCCATTTTGTGATTGTAATTTTACGTTAAACAGGATTAGGGTGGTATTGTAACACCCTTACTAAGGTCACATCCCTGATACAATGTAAAGTTAGTTTCCCTGGGGTGTGGCCTGCCCCACCTTTTATCTTACAAGAGAAAAAAGGAAAAGGAAGTAAGTAGAGAGTTGGAGACCTCATACCACCAAGAAAGCAGTGCCGGGAGCAGAGCACGTCCTTTGGACCTGAGGTTCCTGCGCTGAGATGCTCCCAGACCAAGTGAAGACTGATGAGAAGGCCGAAAGAGACAGAAAGCCTTCCCCTGGAGCTGATGCCCTGAATTTGGACTTCTAGCCTACTAGGCTGTGAGAAAATAAATTTCTCTTTGTTAAAGCCATCCACTTGTGGTATTTCTGTTATAGCAGCACTTGATGACTAAGACACTACTCAAACTACCAAAAGTTGATGTTGAAAATCTGAAAAGACCCATAGCAAGAGAAGAGATTGAAAAGGTAATAAAAAAAACTCCCAACAAAAAAAAGCCCTGGCTAGGTGGCTTCACTGGAGAATTCTACCAAACATTCAGAACAAAGAAAAGGAAGGGGTACTTCCTAATTCATTCAATGAAGCCAGCATAACGCTGATACCAAAACCAGGCAAAGATACAATAAAAAAAGAAAATTACGGACCAATATCTCTCATGAATATAGATGCAAAAATTCTCAACAAAATTCTAGCCAACAGAACTCAGCATCATATCAAAAAAATAATACACCATAACGAAATAGGATTCATACCTGATATGCAAGGATGGTTCAACATTAGAAAATCAATCAACGTAATCCACCACATCAATAAAACAAAAGAAAAGAATCACGTGATCATCTCAACTGACACAGAAAAGGCATTTGACAAAGTCCAACACCCATTCCTGATAAAAACTCTCAATAAAATAAGTACAGAAGGGAAATTCCTCAACATAATAAAGGGCATCTATACAAAACAAACAGCCAACATCATTGTTAATGGACAGAGGCTGCAAACATTCCCCTCGAGAACAGGAACAAGACTACGATGCCCTTTATTACCACTCCTGTTTAACTTTGTGCTGGAAGTCCTAGCTAGAGCAATAAGGTAAGAAAAACAAAGGGCATCCAAATTGGTAATGAAGTAAAACTGTCCCTATTTGCAAATGATATGATACCATATATAGAAAACCCAAAAGACTCCCCAAGAAAACTACTGGAACTAATAGAAAGATTCAGCAGAGTAGCAGGATACAAGATAAACATACAAAAATCAATTGGATTCCTATACACCAATAAAGAGAATAATGAAAAGGAAATCAGGAAAACAATACCATTTATAACAGCCCCTAAAAAAATAAAATACTTAGGAATAAATCTAACCAGGGATGTAAAAGACCCATACAAAGAAAACTACAAAACACTACAGCAAGAAACCAAAAGAGATCTACATAAATGGAAGAACATACCATGCTCATGAATAAGTAGACTCAACATTGTAGAAATGACAATTCTACCCAAAGCAATCTACAAATACAATGCAATCTCGATCCAAATACCAACAACATTCTTTAAAAAGACAGAAAAAACAACCATTAACTTTATATGGAAAGGGAAGAGGCCCCAGATAAGTAAAGCATTATTGAAGAAGAAGAATAAAGTAGGAGGTCTCACACTACCTGACCTCAGAACTTACTACACAGCTATGGTAGTCAAAACAGCCTGGTACTGCTTCAACGACAGGTACATTGACCAATGGAGCAGAATTGAGAACCCAGATGTAAATCCATCCACTTATGGTCACCTGATCTTCGACAAGGGCCCAAAGTCCATCAAATGGGGAACAGATAATCTTTTTAACAAATGGTACTGGTGAAATTGGCTGTCCATCTGCAAAGAAAATGAAACATACCTCACACCATACACGAAAACTAATTCGAAATGGATCAAAGATCTAAATATAAAATCAAAAACTATAAAGATCATAGAAGAAAAAAATAGGATCTAGAGACCCTAATACATGGCATTAACAGGATACAAACCATAATTAACAACACACAAACTCCAGAAGATAAGCTAGATAACTGGGATCTTCTAAAAATGAAACACTTATGCTCATCAAAGACTTCACCAAAGAGTAAAAAGAGAACCTACAGACTGGGAAAACATTTTTAGCTATTACAAATCTGACAAAGATCTAATCTCTAAAATATACAGGAAAACCCAACACCCCTACCACAAAAAGACAAATAATCCTATTACAAAATGGGCAAAGAAATGAACAGACACTTTACCAAAGAAGACATTCAAGCAGCTAACAGGAGGAAATGAGCCATTAGAAAAATGCAAATTAAAACCACAATGAGATACCATCTCACCCCAGCATTACTGGCACGCATCAAAAAACCAGAAAATAACAAATGTTGGAGAGGCTGCGGGGAGACTGGAACACTTAGGCGCTGCAAGTGGGAATGTAAAATGGTACAACCATTTTGGAAAATGGTATGGCGCTTCCTCAGAAAGCTAGAAATAGAAACATCATATGATCCAGCAATCCCACTCCTAGGAATATATCCTAAAGAAATTAGAGCCATAACACAAATAGACATATGCACACCCATGTTCACTGCAGCATTGTTCACAATAGCAAAAAGATGGAAACCTAGATGCCCATCAAAAGATGAATGGATAAACAAACTATACTACATACACACAACAGAATACTACGCAATGATAAAGAACAATGATGAATCTGCGAAGTATCTCACAACATAGATGAATCTGGAGGGCATTATACTGAATGAAATAAGACAATCACAAAAGGACAAATATTGTATGAGACCACTACTATAAAAACTCATGAAAAGGTTTATACACAAAAAGAAACAACCTTCAATGGTTACAAGGGAGGGAGGGGTAGGGGTGAAAAAACACTAAATAGACAATAGATAAGTGGTAACTTTGGTGCAGGGTAAGACAGTACACAGTACTGCGGAAACCAGCACAACTTGTTCAGGGTAAGGTCACAGAAGCTCCATGGACAAATCCAAACTCCCTTAGGGACTGAATAACTGGGCTGAGGGCTGTGGGGACCATGGTCTCAGGGAACATCTAGTTCAACTGGCATAACATAGTTTATAAAGAAAATGTTCTACATTCCACGTTGGTGAGTAGTGTCTGGGGTCTTAAAAGCCTGTGAGCAGCCATCTAAGATACTCCACTGGTCTCACCCCTTCAGGAGCAAGGAAGAATGAAGAAAACTAAAGACAGAAGGGAAAGACTAGTCCAAAGGACTAATAGACCACAACTATACCACGGCCTCCACCAGACTGAGTCCAGTATAACTAGATGGTGCTCGGCTACCACCACTGACTGCTCTGACAGGGATCACAATAGAGGGTTTTGGACAGAGCAAGAGAAAAATGTAGAACAAAATTCTAACTAAAAAAAAAGGCCAGACTTACTGGCCTGACAGAGACTGGAGAAATTCTGAAAGCATGGCCCCCAGACACCCTTGTAGCTCAGTAATGAAGTCATTCCAGAGGTTCACCTTTTAGACAAAGATTAGACAGACCCATAGGACAAAATAAGACTAAAGGGGCACAGCAACCCAGGGCCAAGGACTAGAAGGTAGGAGGGGACATGAAAGCTGGTAATAGGGAACCCAAGATCGAGAACGGAGAGCGTTGACATGTCGTGGGGTTGTTATCCAATGTCATAAAACTATATATGAACTATTTAATGAGAAGCAAGTTTGTTCTGTAGACCTTCATCTAAAGTACAATAAATAAAAAAGAATATGAATGTTGAAAACAAAGAATAATGTGATTACAATGAAATAGCCACTCAAACCACCTCTAAACTATTCCTAGGAATTTCTTGGATAAAGCCCCCATTAATGAAAACAATTACCTTGTTAGGGGCTCATCTGACTTGCATATAACATTTTACAAAAGTGTGTCTTCCATTTAAAAGTCGATAGTCAATGGCTGGATAATGCAAAGTTAATGAGAATCAATTTCCCATCTGCTTCCATAACTTGCTGTAAATTAATAAAATTTCAAGATTCAAAAGAACTCCCCCCCGCAGAACAAAACAAAAACCAATAACCTTTCATTAAATACACCCAAACAACTAGTAAGGGAAGAAATAAGATGTGTATTTATTAATTATTTTCTTTATGCTATCGGTAAAAAACATAAGAAATGTTTCTTTAGCAATATCGATTACTTGGTTTAAACTAGAACATCTCGGACACATTAGTGAAGCGAATTAGCGGTTTCAATAATTATTGCATGTTAAATGTGAAAAAGGGTCATGTATTTGAAACAAAGAAAGATAAATTAAATGACTTTGGTTTATAAAATGACATTTAGAAAGGGCATTATACCTAAATCACCGTTATTTTTACATTGACTAAAATGTGTTTTGACCCTGAACATGCAAAAGACTTTTAGCTAAATATTTAAATTCTTCAAGGGTTATATGCAATTAACTCAGTATTTATCTCATCTGCATACTTCTCAGAATGTTATAAATGTATTTACTGTGCAAAGTCAAAAATCTTCTGAAATTAAGCACTCACATACGCTGCAAGATTACATGGCTGGAATTTAATTGCAGTGTGACCTAAGATTATAATCTGACCCCTCTCTGACTTGACGGGGCTCGTATCTCAGAGAACACTGACTACCTGAGGATGATCCAGCCGGTTGCTCTTTTCTCTATAACTGACTTAACCTCAGTAGCTCTGCAACTGAGCTACTTTAAAAAGTTGCTTCCTTTAAAACCCTGTATAATACATATCATTTTTTGTCAAAAACATCATGTTTTGTAAAGCATTACGGATTAAAAAAAAACTATAGGACACAGAGGAAGTGATATACGCAGGCACTCTGGGTCAGAGAACATACTGTTCCAAGTGCCAGAACCGTAACCAAGACACTGACTCCTTCACGAGGCCAGAGCATGAAGGCTACCTCTGAGCTCACATAAAGACAGCATAATGAACCTTCAGTACGCTTGAATCCAGACTTTTAGATGAAAACTGCATCATTTTATACAAAAGAATTTTTCTTATTGTTGGTTGTTCCTTAGGACAGTGCTTCTCAATCTAGTTTTAAACCAGATCACACAGATTATCAACAGAAAAAAATTCACAATTTCAAAACATAAATGTCATTTGAAATGCAAGATAAATTAAATATCATGGCTAAACATGGGGAAAAATGATACTTTGTTTTACAACGACACAAGCCTCCTCTCCACCCTTTGAGGCTCTTGTGAACTGGTTTACCTCAGGACACAGCAGGAATTAACAAAATAAAATAAAGGTTCTGATTAGTCTTTCACCTGAGTAAATAGATCTTAGTGTTTCACTGACACCCAGTGCTAGGAAAACCCAGTACCCAGGCTTACTATCCAGTACAAATTATAATAGCTTTGGAATCAGACAGTCTTGGCTTCATATTTCTACTCTAACAGCGGTGTAACTTTGGGCAAATTACTTAAGCTCTCCGAGTTTCAAACAGGGATTCAAATCAGTTCTGCCAAGTTCAGTCATGGCCTAAGTAGAGACACTGGAACAGACCTAAATTTTTAAAGTTACAGCAAACTGGAAAGATAGCTGGAACAGGAAAAACTGCAGGTCGAAGCCCTGCTAGAAACTTAGTCTCCCTCTTAGAGAACAAGCGAAGCGTACACATTGTATACCAAATCTCTTGCCCTGGGATTCTGAGCACAGTCCGAAGCAGTGCTGCCCTCCTCAAAGACGGTGGTGTCCCGTTCAAAGATGGCAGCCAATGACTGTGCAGCTTTGAATGTATGTCACTCACCTACAGCCCTGCCAACAATTCAATCTCACACATCACACCCCTGAAAGGGCTCTCTACACCTATTCTGAGTCTCTCATTCCAGGGCTTTGACCCGTAATTTTTCCCATTCCTGGTATCATGCCGAATCTGCCAAATTGTAAAACTTCGAGTCTGTTCCTGTTTTGCTTCATCAGCCATGATCAGATCAGTCTGAACTGGTTTGAAGCCCTGGTTTCAAATGCCTCATCTCTACGATGTGGATAACAAAAACTGTGGCATATGGCTACTATGAGAATTAAAATGAGATAAAGGACACAAAATTTGACACATTACAGATACCCAGTGAGAGTTCCCTTTGCAGTTCCTTTCTAGATTTGGCAAATCATAGCAGAATAATATTCAATTTCATAACATGGCTTGCCAATGACTGCTATTTTTATTTTCCAAATTATGGAAAACATGCATAAGGCATTATATGCAGAAATCTAAAAGATACTTTCATAACTGGTTTATTGACAATTTATTGACAATAATTGGTTATTTATAATATACTGTAGTATACCTATCTAATCTGCTTTAATATTAATTGAAAGCTTACCTTGGATTATTAATAACTTTCATCAGTGCTTCATACAGCTCTCCTTCAGTAACTGTCTTCCATTCTAGCAATATCCCCATGCCTTTTGCTTGTACCCGGGTCATGGTATCATAATGGTCTCCAAAGAGCGGGATTCCCACTACAGGTACGCCGTGGTACATAGTTTCAAAAATACTGTTCAAACCACCATGGCTCAGAAATGCTTTAATATTTGAGTGCCCTAGGGAAAGATGAAAAAACAATTTACGACACTGAACATTACTCTAGAGAAAGGTTTTTTCCAGAAATCATTTAAACACTGTCATAATAGGAATACACATTTTAGAGATAGAATTTTGAAAGGCATAAGTTCACTGGCAGCCCTGGTGAGGCAGTGGTTATGGGTGAGACTGCTAGCCAAAATGTCGGCAGTTTGAATTCACCAGCTGCTCCTTGGAAATGCTTTGGGCAGTTTTACTCTGTCCTATAGGGTCGCTATGAACAGGAATTAACTCAATGGCAACAGGTTTGTTCTCTGCTTTTTTGTGTGTGTGTTTAATTTCACTAACTTCCACTATAAACCTATTAAAAGATGGCTTTTATGTGGATAATCAGAGTCCTTGCATGCTGCAAATGGTTAAGCCCTCAGCTGCTGAAAGGTTAGCAGTTTAAATTCACCCAAAGTTACCTTCAAAAAAAAAGGCCTGGTGATCTACTTCAAAAAAATCAGCCATTAAAAATCCTATGGAGTACAGTTTACTCTGACACACTTGGGTTGCCATGAGACAAAACTGACTCGATGGCAACTGTTTTTTATGTACATATACGTATGTATATATACATGTATGTATACATATACATACACACACACATAGGTATATATACATTTACCATTGAGTCAATTCTGACTCATAGCCACCCCTATAAGACAAGAAACTGCTTCTTGGGGTTTCCAAGGCTGTCATCTTTATGGAAGCTGACTGTTGCATCTTTCTCATTTTAGTTAATGGCCAAGTGCTTTGACCACTGCGTCACCAGGGCTCCATATACACACATACACACACATATTGATCTAATACATATGTAGAAATCAAAAGTAATTTTAAGTTGTTGTTAGGTGCCAACAAGTCCGTTCTGACTCACACCAACCCTATGTACAACAGAACAAAACACTGCCCAGTCCTGTGCCATCCTCACAATCCTTGCTATGCTTGAGATTTACTGTTGGAGCCACTGTGTCAATGCATCTCATTGAGGGTCTTCCTCTTTTTCACTGACCCTCTACTTTACCAAGCATGACGTCCTTCTTCAGGGAGTAGTTGTTCCTAATAACATGTCCAAAGTATGTGAGACGAAGTCACGTCATCGTTGCTTCTAAGGAGCATTCTGGCTGTTCTTCCAAGACAGATTTGTTTGTTCTTCTGGCAGTCCATGGTATATTCAATATTCTTCACCAACACCATAATTCAAAGGCATCCATTTTTCTTCAGTCCTTATTCATTGTCCAGCTTTCTCATGCATATGATACAACTGAAAACACCATGGCTTGGGTCAGGCGCACCTTAGTCCTTAAAGTACATCTTTGCTGTTTAACACTTTTAAGAGGTCTTTGGCAGCAGATTTGCCCAATGCAATGCATCATCGACTGATACTTCCCTGTGCAATGATTGTGGATCCATATAAAATCAAATCCTTGACAACTTCAATATTTTCTCCATTTATCATAATGTTGCTTATTGGTCCAGTTGTGAGGATTTTTGCTTTAAGTTAAGGTGTAATCCACACTGAAGACTGTGGTCTTCGATCTTTATCAGTAGGTGCTTCAAGTCCTCTTCACTTTCAGCAAGCAAACTTGTGTCATCTGCATATAGCAGGTTGTTAATGAGTTTTCCTGCAATCCTGATGACGCATTCTTCTTCATATAGTCCAGTTTCTCGGATTATTTGCCCACCATACAGATTAAGTATGGTGAAAGAATACAACCCTGACCTACACCCTTCTTGACTTTAAACCACACAGAATGCCCTTGTTCTGTTCGAACAACTGACTCTTGGGATAAGTACAAGTTCCTCATGAACACAATTAAGTGTCCTGGAATTCCCATTCTTCACAACGTTATCCACAATTTTTATGATCCATACAGTTGAATGCCTTTGCATAGTCAATAAAACACAGGTAAACATCTTTCTCATATTCTCTGTTTTCAGCCAGGATCCATCTGACATCAGGAGTGATATCCTTTTCTTTAATACCCTCTTCTGAGTCCAGCTTGAATTTCTGGCAGAGCCCAGTCAACGTACTGCTACAACCGCTTCTGAATGATCTTCAGAAAAATTTTACTTGCAGGTAATTAATATTATAATGATATTGTTCAATAATATCCACATTCTGTTGGATCACCTTTCTTCGGAATGGGGACAAGTATGGATCTCTTCCAGCTGGTTGGCCAAGTAGCTGTCTTCCAAATTTCTTGACACAGATGAGCGAGCACACCAGTGCTGCATCCGTGTTGAAACATCTCAGTTGGTGTTATAGATTAAATTGTGTACCCTCAAAATGTGTAACAACTTTGTTAGGTCATGATTCCCAATATTATGTCGCTGTTGATCATTTTGTGATCTAATCTGATTTTCCTATGTATTGTAAATGTTAATCACTGCCTTTGATTAATGAGGCAAGATTGTTGTTGTTGCTTTTCAGTGCCGTTGAATCGGTTCTGACTCATAGTGACCCTGCAACCCTATGCACAACAGACACAAACACAGACCAGTCCTGTGCCAACCTCACAATTATTGTTATGCTTGAACCCGTTGCTGCGGCCACTGTGTCAGTCTATTTCGTTACAGGTTTTTCTCTCTTTCGGTGACCCTCTCCTTTACCAAGCATGATATCCTTCTCCACGGACTGTTTCCTCCTAATAATATGTCCAAAGTATGTGAGATGAACTCTCACCATCCTTGCTTCTGAGGAGCATTCTGGCTGTACTTCTTCTAAGACAGATTTGTTCATTCTTCTGGAAAGCCATGGTATATTCAATATTCTTTGCCACATAGTAATTCAAAGGCATCAATTCTCCTTCAGTCTTCCTTATTCATTGCCAAGCTGTTGCATGCATATGAGGCAAATGAAAACACCTTGGCTTGTGTCAGGTGCACCTTAGTCTTCAAGATGACATCTTTGCTTTTTAACACTTTAAAGAGGTCTTTTGCAGCAGATTTGCCCAATGCAATGTGTCGTATGATTTCATGACTACGTCTTCCATGGGTGTTGATTGTGGCTACAAGTAAAATGATATCCTTGACAACGTCAATCTTTTCTCCTTTCATCATGATGTTGCTTATTGGTCCAGTTGTGAGGATTTTTGTTTTCTTTATGTTGAGGTATAATCCATACTGAAGGCTGTCATCTCTGATCTTCATCAGTAAGTGCTTCAAGTCCTCTTCACTTTCAGCAAGCAAACATGTGTTATCTGCATATAGCAGGTTGTTAATGAGTCTTCCTCCAATCCTGATGCCGTGTTCTTATTCATATAGTCCAATTTCTTGGATTATTTGCTCAGCATACAGACTGAATAAGTATGGTGAAAGGATACAACCCTGACATATACCTTTCTTGACTTCAAACCATTCAGTATCCCCTTGTTCTGTCAGAATGACTGCCTGTTGGTCTAAGTATAGGTTCCTCACAAGCACAATCACGTGTTCTGGAATTCCCATTCTTCACAATGTTATCCATAATTTGTTATGATCCACACAGTCGAATGCCTTTGCACAATCAATAAAACACAGGTAAATATCTTTCTCATATTCTCTGCTTTCAGCCAGGATCCATCTGACATCAGCAATGATATTCCTTGTTCCATGTCCTCATTTAAATCTGGGTTGAAGTTCTGGCAGTTCCCTGTTGAAGTACTACTGCAACTGCTTTTGAATGATTTTCAGCAAATTTTACTTGCGTGTGATAATGATATTATTGGATAATTTCCACATTCAGTTGGATCACCTTTCTTGGGAACAGGCATAAATATGTCTTCCAGTTGGTTGGCCAGATAGCTGTCTTCCAAATTTCTTGGCATAGATGAGTGAGCACATCTAGCGCTGTATCTGTTTGTTGAAACATCTCAACTGGTATTCCATCAATTTCTGGAGCCTTCTTATTGACCAATGTCTTCAGTACAGTTTGGACTTCTTCTTTCAGTACGATTCGTTCTTGATCATATGCTTCCTCCTGAAATGGTTGTTGAACATCAACCAAATTTTTCTGGTATAGTGACTCTGTATATTCCTTCCATCTTCTCTTGATGCTTCCTGCATTGTTCAGTATTTTTCTCATAGAGTTCTTCACTATTTTAACTCAAGGCTTGAATTTTTTATTCAGTTCTTTCAGTTGAAGAAATGCCGAGCATGTTCTTCCCTTTTGGTTTTCTAACTCCAGGTCTTTGCACATTTCAATATAATACTTTACTTTGTCTTCTCAAGCTGCCCTTTGAAATCTTCTGTTCAGCTCTTGTACTTCATTATTTCTTCAGTGCTTTAGCTACTCAATGTTCAAGATCAAGTTTCAGAGACTCTTCTGACATCCATTTTGGTGTTTTCTTTCTTTCCTATCTTTTTAATGATCTCTTGTTTTCTTCATGTACAATGTCCCTGATGTCATTTCACAACTCTTCTGGTCTTCAGTCATCAGTGTTTTAATGCATCAAATCTTTTGAGATGGTCTCTAAATTCAGGTGGGATATACTCAAGGTCCTACTTTGGCTCTCGTGGACTTGTTCTAATTTTCTTCAGCTTCAATTGGAACTTGCATATGAGCAATTGATTGTCTGACTTGTTCTGACTGATGATATTGAGCTTTTCTATTGTCTCTTTCCACAGATGTAGTCGATTTGATTCCTGTGTACCCTATCCAGCGAGGTCCATGTGTATAGTCAGCCACTGATGTTGTTGAAAAAAGGTATCTGCAATGAAAGAGTCATTGGTCTTGCAAAAATTCTATCATGTGATCCCCCAGCATCATTTCTATCACAAAGGCCATATTTTCCAACTACAGGTCCTTTTTCTCTATTTCCAACTTTCCCATTCCAATCACCAGGAGCCTTGTTTTTTGCCAATGTCTTCAGTGCAGCTTGGACTTCTTCCTTCAGTACCATCATTCATGATCATATGCTACCTCTAAAATGGTTGCATGTTGACAAATTATTTTCTGTACAGTGACTGTATTCCTTCCATCTTCTCTTGATGATTCCTGCGTTGTTTAATATTTTCTCTGTAGAATACTTCAATATTGCAACTCGGGGCTTTTATTTTTTTCTTCGGTTCGTTCATCTTGAGAAATGCCGAGCTTGTTCATTCTTCCCTTTTGGGTTTGTTCATGTTTGTTTATTTATTTATTATTTAGTTAGTTAGTTAGTTTCAGGCAAAGGTTTACAGAGCAAATTAGTTTCTCATTAAACAATTAATACACATATTGATTTGTAACATTGGTTGCCAACCCTGGAACATGTCAACACTCTCCCCTTCTTGACCTTGGGTTCCCCATTTCCATTCGTCCAGCTTTCCTGTTCCCTCCTGCCTTCTTGTCCTTACCTCTGGGTTGGTGTGCCCATTTAGTCTCATATATATGGCTGAGCTATGTGTATTATTGTTTGTTTTATGGGCCTGTCTAATCTTTAGCTGAAGAGTTAACCTCAGGAGTAATTTCAATACTGAGTTAAAAGAGTATCTGGGGTCAATTCTCTCGAGGTTTCTCCAGTCTCTGTCAGACCAGTAAATCTGGTCTTTTTTTGTGAGTATGAACTTTACATTTTTCTCCAGCTCTGTCCGGGACCCCCTATTGTGATTCCTGTAAGAGCAGTTGGTGGTGGTAGCTAGGCACCATCTAGTTGTGCTGGACTCAGTCTGGTGGAGGCTGTGGTAGTTTTTTTCCACTAGTCGTTTGGACTAATCTTTCCCTTGTGTCTTTGGTTTTCTTTATTCTCCCTTACTCTAGATGGCATGAGACCAGTAGACAAATCTTAGATGGCCGCTCACAAGCTTTAAAGATACCAGCGCTACTCACCAAAGTAGGATGTAGAACATTTTCCTTATAAACTATGGTATGCCAATTGAGCAGGATGTCCCTGAGACCATGGTCCCCAGCCCAGTAACTCAATCCCTATGGGAGTTTGGATGTGTCCATGAAGCTTCTATGACTTTGCCTTAATCAAGCTGGGCTGGCTTCCCCAGTATTGTGTACCATCTTACCTTTCACCAAAGCTATCACTTACCTATTGTCTAGTTAGTGTTCTTCCATTCCTACCCCTCTTCTCCCTTGTAATCATCAAAGATTGTTTCTTTCTGTGTAAAATTTTTCACGAATTTTTATGATAGTGGTCTCATACAGTATTTGTCCTTTTGTGATTGACTTATTTCTCTCAGCATAATGCTCTCTACATTCATCTATGTTGTGAGATGTTTGGCAGAATCATCATTGTCCTTTATCGTTACGCAGTATTCTATTATGGGTATGTACCATAGTTTATCTACTCATCTGTTGATGGGCATTTAGGGTGTTTCCATCTTTTTGCTATTGTGAATAGTGCTTCAGTGAACATGGGTGTGCATATATGTCTATTCGTGTGACAGCTCTTATTTCTCTAGGATATATTCCCAGGAGTGGGATTGCTGGATCATATGGCATTTCCATTTCTAGCTTTTTAAGGAAGTGCCATATTGTTTTCCAAAATGGTTGCACCATTTTACATTTCCACTAGCAGTGCATAAGAGTTCAAATCTCCCTGTAGCCTCTCCAACACTTGTTATTTTCTGGTGTTTTTTTATTTGTGTCAGTAATGACGGGGTGAGATGGTAGCTCATTGTATTTTTGATTTGCATTTCTCTAATGGCTAGTGATCCTGAGCATTTCCTCGTGTCTGTTGGTCACCTGAATGTCTTCTTTGGTGAAGTGTCTGTCGTATCCTTTGCCTATTTTTTAATTGGATTATTTGTCTTCTTGTTGTAAAGGTGTTGGACTTCCCTATAGATTTAGAGATTAGACATTTGCCGGATATGTCATAGCCAAAATTTTTTTCCCAGTCTGTAGGTTCTCTTTCTACTCTTTTGGTGAAGTCTTATGATGAGCATAAGTGTTTAATTTTTAGAAGATCCCAGTTCTCTAGTTTATCTTCTGGTGTTTGTGTATTGTTAGTTATGATTTGTATTCTATTTATGCTGTGTATCAGGGACTTTAGTGTTAACCCTATTTCTTCTTCTATGATCTTTATAGTTTTTGGTTTTATATTTAGGTCTTTGATCCATTTTGAATTAGTTTTTGTGTATGGTGTGAGGTATGAGTCCTGTTTCATGTTTTTACAGATTGTTATCCAGTTTTGCCAGCACCATTTGTTAAAAAGACTGTCTGTTCCCCCATCTGATGGACTTTGGACCTTTGTCAAAGATAAGGTGACCATAGATGGATGGATTTACATCTAGGCTCTTGATTCTGTTTCACTGGTCAATGTGTCTGTTGTTGTACCAGTACCAGGCTGCTTTGACTACCATAACTGTATAGTATGGTAGCTCGAGGCCTCCTACTTTGTTCTTCCTTTTCAATAATGCTTTACTTATCCGAGGCTTCTTTCCTTTCCATATAAAGTTAATGATTAGTTTTTCCATCTGGTTAAAGAATGCTGTTGGTATTTGGATGGAGACTGCATTCTGTTTGTAGACTGCTTTGGGTAGAATTGACATTTTTACAATGTTGAGTCTGCCTATCCATGAGCATGGTATGTTTTTCCATTTTTGAAGGTCTCCTTCAGTTTCTTGCAGTCATGTTTTGTAATTTTCTCTGTATAGGTCTTCCCTTTTAGTTTTCTTTTATTATATCCATTTATTTTTTTTATTGTGCTTTAAGTTTATAGCTTAAGTTAATTTCTCATACAAAAATTTATACACATATTGTGAAGTAGCCCTAGTTGCAATCCCTATAATGTAACAGCACACTCCCCTTTTCCACCTCGGGTTTCCCGTGTCCATTCAGCCAGCTCCTATCCCTTTCTGGCTTCTCATACCGCCTCCAGACAGGAGCTGCCCATTTAGTCTTGTGTATCTACTTGAACTAAGAAGTACACTCTTCACAAGTATTATTTTATGTTTTATAGTCCAGCCTAATATTTGTCTGAAAAGTTGGCTTCAGGAATGGTTTTAGTTCTAGGTTAACAGAGAGCCGGGGGGCCATGTCTTCTAGAGCTCCTCTAGTCTCAGTCAGACCATTAAGTCTGGTATTTTTATGTGAATTTGAATTCTTTACCACTCTTTTCTCCTGTTCCATCAGGGATTCTCTGTTGTGTCCCCTGTCAGGGCAGTCATTGGTGGTAGTTGGGCACCATCTAGTTCTTCTGGTCTCAGGCTGATGGAGTCTCTGGTTTATGTGGCCCATTTGTCTCTTGGGATAATATTTTCCTTGTGTCTTTGGTGTTCTTCATTCTCCTTTGCTCCAGGTGGGTTGGAACCAACTGATGCATCTTAGACAGCTGATAGCAAGCTTTTAAGAGCCCTGATGCCACTCAACAAAGTGGGATACAGAATGTTTTCTTAATAAACTTTGTTATGCCAATTGACCTAGATGTTCCCTGAAACCATGGTCCCCAGACCCTTGCCTCTGCTACTCTGTCCCTCGAAGTGTTTGGTTGTGTTTAGGAAACTTCTTAGCTTTTGGTTTAGTCCAGTTGCACTGACTTCCCCTGTAGTGTATGTTGTCCTTCCCTTCACCTAAGATAATTCTTGTCTACTATCTAGTTAGTTAATTCCCCTCTCTCTCCCTCCCCTCCCTTGTAACCATCAAAGAATGTTTTCTTCTGTGTTTAAAGCTTTTCTTGAGTTCTTATAATAGTGGTCTCATACAATATTTGTTCTTTTACGACTGACTTATTTCACTCAGCATAATGCCTTCCAGATTCATCCATGTTGTGAGATGCTTCTCAGATTCATCATTGTTCTTTATCATTGTGTAGTATTCCATTGTATGAATATACCATAATTTGTTTATCCATTCATCTGTTGATGGGCACCTAAGCTGTTTCTATCTTTTTGCTATTGTGAACAATGCTGTAATGAACATGGGTGTGCATATATCTATTCATGTGACAGCTCTTATTTCTCTAGGATATATTCCAAGGAGTGGGATTGCTCGATCATATGGTACTTCTATTTCTAGCTTTTTAAGGAAGCGCCAAATTGATTTCCAAAGTGGTTGTACCATTTTACCTTCCTACCAGCAGTGTAGAAGTGTTCAAGTCTCTCCAGAACCTCTCCAGTATTTATTAGTGTGTTTTGGATTAATGCTAGCCTTATTGGGGTGAGATGGTATCTCACTGTAGTTTTGATTCGTATATCTCTAATGGCTAATGATCGTGAGCATTTCCTCATGTATCTATCAGCAGCCTGAATGTCTTCTTTGGCGATGTGCCTGTTCATATCCTTTGCCCATTTTTTAATTTGGTTATTTGTCTTTTTGTTGTTGAGGTTTTGCAGTATCTTGTAGATTTTAGAGATAGACCCTGATTGGGTATGTCATAGCCAAAAATTTTTCCCAGTCTGCAGGTTGTCGTTTTACTCTTTTGGTGAAGTCTTTTAATGAGCATAGGTGTTTGATTTTTACAAGCTCCCAGTTATCTAGTTTCTCTTCTGGTGTTTGTGCATTGTTACTTATGTTTTGTATTCTGCTTATGTCATGTTTTAGGGCTCCTAGCCCTTTTGGCTTTCTAACTCCAGATCTTTGCACATTTCAATACAATACTTTACTTTATCTTCTCAAGCCACCCTTTGAGATCTTCTGTTCAGCTCTTTTACTTCATCATTTCTTCAGTTCACTTTAGCTAGCTGATGTTCATGAGCAAGTTTGAGTCTCTTTTGACATTCATTTTGGTCTTTTCTTTCTTTCCTATCTTTCTAATGAACTCTTGTTTCTTCATGTATGATGTCCTTGATGTCATTCCACAACTCATCTGGTGTTTGGTCATTACTGTTCAATGCATCTATTGAGATGGTCTCTAAATTCAGGTGGATATAATCAAGGTCCTACTTTGGTTCTTGTGAAGTTGTTCTAATTTTCTTCAGCTTCAACTGGAACTTGCATATGACCAATTGATGGTCTGTTCCACAGCTGGCCCCTGGCCTTGATCTGACTGATGATATTGAGCTTTTCTATCATCTCTTTCCACATATGTAGTTGATTTGATTCCTGTGTATTTCATCTGCCGAGGCCCAAGTATATAGTTGCTGTTTATGTTGTCTGTCGTACTGCGGAGGCTTGTGTGTTACTGCAATGCCAGAAGCAATGCTACCAGTATTCAAATACCAGTAGGTCCACCGAGGGTGGACAGATTTCATTTGAGGTTCCAGACTAAGACAGATTAGGAAGAAGGACCCGGTGGTCTATTTCTGAAAAAAACTAGCCAGTGAAAACCTTATAAATACCAGCAGAACATTGATACAGTGCCAGAGCGTGAGCCTCTCAGATTGGAAGGCACTCAAAATACGATTGGGGATCTCCAGCGTCATTTCTATCACCAAGGTCATATTTTCCAACTACTGATCATTCTTCTTTGTTTCCAACTTTTGCATTCCAATCACCAGTAATTATCAATGTATCTTGATTGCATGTTTGATCAACTTCAGACTGCAGAAGCTGGTAAAAGTCTTCAATTTCTTCATCTTTGGCCTTTGTGGTTGGTGGGTAAAACTGAATAACAGTCGTATTAACTGGATTTTCCTTGTAGGCATATGGATATTATCCTATCACTGACAGTGTTATGCTTCAAGATAGATCTTGAAATGTTGTTTTTGACGATGAATGCAACACCATTCATCTTCAATTTGTCTTTCCTGGCGTAGTAGACCATATGATTGTGCAATTCAAAATGGCCAATACCAATCCACTTCAGCTCACTAATGCCTAGGATATCAATCTTTATGTATTCCATTTCATCTTTGAGGATTACCAATTTTCCTAGATTCATACTTTGTACATTCCATGTTCTAATTATTAATGGACTTTTGCAACTGTTTCTTCTCATTTTGAGTCGTGCCACATCAGCAAATGAAGATCCCGAAAGCTTGACTCCATCCATGTCATTAAAGTTCACCCTACTTTGAGGAGGCAGCTCTTCCCCTAGTCGTATTTTGAGTCCCTTGCAACCTGAGGGGCTCATCTTCTGGCACTGTATTTTAAGCAGCTGAAATTAATAGCTTTAAACAGTATATTATTATTTCTCTCAAAAACAAACATCGTTTGGGTAGCAATACCTATTTAAGTGGCCAGTAATAAATAGGAAGTCAATGAAAGCAAGAAATGCCAAATAATAATGTGCAACCACACTCTATTAAAAAAATAGGTAGCTACCTTCTGGCTACTCAAGTAAGTACCACATAAAAGTGAAACTTCGTGTAAAATAAAAGCATATATAAAAAAGTACAGCTGGAGTCCAGGAAGTCCATGGAGAGTTTATGTGCTTATTCAAGGAGAAATATTATGTCGTAATGGTTATTTATAACATTCAAGTGATGTCAGCATCCACGTTTCACAATTTAGAGTTTAATTTCACATGTCAGGTACGCATGCAATTAGGGACAGACACTTAGAAAAACCAGTTGTGAAAGATGGGACAACACACAACACATAGTTGTCAGATGAATAAATAATTTGTCAAAGTTAATGAGGTATTTCAAAACCAGAACTCCTACTGAGCAAGGTAAATTTCATAAAAGGGACCAAATGACTTGCATATGAAGTGCAAGGAAAGGACACACGGCACTTAGTAAAATCATTGTATGGCCAGAAAGGAATTATGGCTTTCAAAAATATCAGTCCTTTAAGAAGAACTGTAAATATACACATCCCAGGTACAAAATTGATTATGTGTATGAACCACCACTGTCTCAGGGGGGCTCCAGGAGCTCTCCTGCCTCAAGTTCTGCTACATCTTCTAGTGGATTTGATCACTCAGTGTCTCTATCCCTTACCCACAGGCAGCGTCCCAGACTCCCATGTCCTACTGAAGGATCTACCCAGCATATTGCCCTAGCATTGGATTTCAAATAATCTTTTTTAGCAGCAGAACCCTTTGAGTAAAACCTTAACAACAAATCCAGTAGAGACAGATAAAAGTAGAGCTGGTGTGTGTGTGTGGGGGGGACTATTTGTGTGTGCGCATGTGTGTGTGTTGGGGGTCAAAGGGCACTGATTTGGTTCCTATTCCTCAGCTTCGAGGAATCTTCTGATCACAGTCTAGAGGCCATTACAACAGTAACAACAACAACAGAGGACCTGGTAAAGGTCATGCCCAGAGTTTAAAAGGATACTAATCCTGGAAAAGATTCTGAGGCACCTAGAGAAGCAATGGACTTGGAGAGGGCCATTCAGGTGTAGACTACTGGGTAGCTAGCTACAGGTTGCTGTAGAGTTTCACAGTAAAAAAACACGTTAAAACTTTAGATGTTCCTGTATATCGGTGTCACCCTGCTGGACTGAGTTAGCTAGCAATCAGGATATCTTACTTAAATTTCCTGCTCCTTTCTCTACCTTCTTTGGAATCTGAAGTCATAATAGTAAAGATAAAAAAGAAAAAGGAAAAGAATTACAAGCATCAAGCAAGGTAGTTTACTGTGTTTTTCTGTCTCAATTTTATGAAAAGGGATTATATATTAATAAAATCATTTACTGTTTTTAGTGACAAAATTCAACTGGCTAGTTTTTAGGAGCAGGCTCACTGTAGCTTCTAGAAAATAACTTTTAAAACCTTAATTTTAAGGAGGACAATTTAAAATTTGAAGCTACTTTTACATGATCTGCTAGGTTTAAGTATTATTGAATAAACAATGATCGATACTGCCAAAATCAATAATCATTTTATAATTTTCTTAATAAATAATACATTAAGGGATAATATAGTATACAATATTATGTTTTCCTAGAAAATGAAATACAATTTACATTTTTACTGTGTTTATTTAACCTAGAGATAAATTATTTAGCTTCAAATATACTTGAAAGATACACATATAATAAAAGTTATTTTAATTTTGAGTTGAGCATCACAATCCTGTAAGCAAAAGAAATAAAGTGCTTATTATCTAGTGATTTAAGCAAAAAGATACCTGGTGATTTAGAGGGAAATCTAGGCAGATAATTCAAATAAAGTTAAAAGAAACTGACCGTTTCCCTGGCCTCTTGATCTCTCTGGTTTCAAACAAGTTAATAACTTTTAATTTCTCTGGTCTATCAGACACATCGGTAATAAAACTATAATACCAATCTATTTTCACTGTTTTAATTTTATTACTTTTAGTTGATCAGCTTAATCAGGTCTAACTTTATTCACTGTTAATTTATATAGCTTATTAAATATGATTTCCAGATAATTAAAATTGGTGACTAGTCTGAAAACTTTTTATTTGAACAGTTTAATATATAGGCCCGAACAATGACATTTGATAATATTTTTCCAATAAATACATATTTGACTTGTTGTCCTGAAATCTAAGACTTGAAACAGTAGATAAAAGCATAATGATCATATCATAAGCTCTACACATATTGCACAAACTATTCAATTATAAAAATCATGTTGAAACAATTAAACCTCAAAAGCCAAGTAAATGCCAAACACACCCCTGACTTACCAAGCAAGTCATTCTGTGGTAACCATTCTATGAGCTTAGTGTTGTTTCCCAGATTCTTTGGTTTGGTTCCAGAAAACCTAAAATGCACACCAGACAATAAAGTTTTCAAAAATCAAATCTTATGCATGGTATAGATGTCCTGTTTAAATTACTAGATTTAAAATAAAATATGATCTTTTGTTAGTCTTCTTAAGAATGAAACCATGCTTTAGAAGCAACAAAAATTTGATTGTTTCATTTTCATACTTCAATTGATTGAAGGCTGAACAAGAAATAATTTGCTTGTGTTAACATCTATTTTCTATCAGCTCCTTTTACCTGTACGTAGAGACAGAGAACACACAACCAAATAAACCTATGGTAGAAAGTCCTTCCCCAATAATACCCAGAAACTAGAATGCAAAGGGACAAGAAGGACCATCACTGGGCAGTCAAAAGCTCCAATCCTTGACATGCAAAGCCTAAGAGATGGTGTGATTATAGAAATAAAGAGATGGCACTCTTGTCCCACCTGGCCCAGAGAATGTGGGGCCAAGAACATAATTAGGCTGTTCCTTGTCTTAAAAGATAAACTATTGGGACCTGCAGGCTAAACAAAGGGAGAATAAGAGAGTCTAAATTGAGCAGACACAAACTGTCCTAAATAAAGCTGAAGGGGTGCTTTCTTGGTTCAGCCTAACAGAGAAAATCCAGTAAGACTCGAATACAAAGGGGAGAGTTTTGAAAGGTTAGAATGAAATATACATCCACTTTATAGCTTAAGTAGGAGGGGGGGAGGCAATCCTTACACAGTTGTCATAAAAGAAAACCCACATTACTCTGGGCCTACTTGTAATGGAAGTTCCCCTAGGTAGTGCAAACAGTTTGTGCTCAATTGCTAACCTAAAAGTTGGTGGTTGGAACCCACCCTCTGGTACAGAGGAAGAAAAGGCCTGGTAATCTGCTTCCAATAAGATTACAGTTAAGAAAAACCCTACGGAGCATTTCGACTCTGTAACACATGGGATAGGCATGAGCCGGAATTGACTCTATGGCAACTAACAACAGCAACACTTGTAATAGCTTCAGAGACACTTTTTTTCTAATTATGGTAGAAACCGTGGGACTGCTATTGTTCATTGCTATATCCCTAGAACCCAACAATGGGGAGATAAACTAAAGAAAATATGTTAAGTGATTAGGCCCAACTACTAAACATTGGGATAGAAATTCCAGAGACAGACACACTTTGGCAGTGTCTCCCAAAGGAAGCTGGGGTCAGTCTATGAGTTTGTTTTAACTGGAGTTAGCTGGTTAAGTTATTGTGTTTTTAAAGAGTTGGTCTCTTAAATAAAAGAAACCAAAAGCTTTGTCAGTGAGGCAAAGTTGGAGCCCAAAGAGGTCCATGAAAGAGTTCATCTAATTACTTATCCCTTTATCATTCTCTACCTCATTCCAAAACTAATTTGAAGCAATATATTGAAATGCATACAATTACAACTAAATTTTAAAATGTAGTAATAAATAATAGAAAGGTAAATGAGGGCAGAAATCCAATGGTAACATAAAAACGCATCTCACACAAGGATAAATCGTTCCTAATCCTATCTTCTTTCTATACTTTATCCATCATAGACTCTTATAAATTTATCCCTAGATTCCAATACACTAAGAAACAAAATGAAAAGTCTGGGAATCAACGTGCGGTGCTTTATTGGGACCTGCAGGCTAAACAAAGGGGTGCTGAAAATCAACAGCACAGGAACATTCTATATTATTACCTTACCTCCAAATCACTTTTTGAGGCAATCTTGCCAGAGCTCCTGCCAGTTTGTTAGCAATGTCTTCTGACAAATACTTGACACCAGCTCCAAAAGACACCAAGACAAAGCCATGTTCGTTAGCACCATTTACCCACTTTTGCAGATCCTGTCAATCAAAATATGGCAGTTAATTTTATGAAAGACCAATATCATTCATAATCAGTGTTATCAACAACCCAGTTTAAAAATAAAAAAAGGTTTCAGGTACTTTTCTTAAATGATAGAAAGTACAGAATATGATTATTTTCCTTTAAAAAACTGCTTTTGTTTTGAAAATTCAGAATATATCATCTGACAAAGCTAAGTGAAAGAGGGCAAATAGCTAATTTGGCAAGATCAGTAAGTAATAATAACAAAAAATTCAGTAACTAATGACTCAAGATCTCAGACAGAAGTCAAAAAATTGAAACTGATGGTCGACACATACATGAGCAGAAGTAAATCTGTATGAGGATACAATTTACATATGGATTGAACACATGCCAAAAAAAAAAAAACTCTCCTCCTCCAAGGCAAATGTTTATTTTAGGAATGGGTTAATTGAGTCCCTGGATGGTGCCAATGGTTAACAAGCTAGGCTGTTAACCAAAAGCCTGGCATTTTGAGTTCACCCAGCGGCACCCTGAAGAAAAGGCTTGGTGATCTACTTCTGAAAAATCAGTCACTAAGAAACTCTATGAGCACAGTTCTACTCTGACACACATGAGATCAGAATCAACTCAAGGACTAAGCTTAATAATTTTCATCTCTGAAGAGTCAGACTATAGTATACGACTGAGAAAGAGAAGAAATTAGCAGTTGCAAGGATCCACAGGCCTAATGAGTTTTACTATTTCTGTACATTATTTCTCAAACATATAGAACAGAAATCATACATGCTGTATGGTAAGACATCCAGGGGTTCTGAGAATCTCTCAGAGGTCATTCTCCCTCATTGTGTGGAAACACGTTAAATTTTCAGACATGTCTTTATACAACCAATAGATATTGTGCTATAGCAGATCTAATTTTAAGTAGGGACGACTCTAAAATTGCTGGAATTATTTATTTTTGTAGGAAGATGCACTAGCAAATTTCTGTCAGAATGGCTGATTTGTATTGAAAATAAAAGCAGTTCATTTTAAGTGCTACCACCCTCACTTTATTCTGTGAGCACAAGTTTGTTTCTCTGGTAAGTCATCCCTTTGAGTAAGTCTGTGCCTGAGCCACCCTGCTTCCGTTTCCCACATGAAAACTAACAAAGGCATGACACTTCGCAGAATATGTAATTCCATCATAAAGAAAACAAACTTGCTGTACATCGACAATACCTATGCCATAATGTAGTCATGAAAACAGGTGACAGGATTCATTCTGTATTCACAATGTGCAGAATGGGAAGTCACAGTTACAGGTCACACATGCTGTGGATCTCTCCTTCAGGATGAGTTACTGCCATGAGTGTTACCCATGCTCTTTGCATTTCACACTGCACAGTGGTTAAGAGCTCGGCTGCTAATCAAAAGGTCGGCAGTTCGAATCCACCAGGTGCTCCTTGGAATCCCTATGGGGTAGTTCTACTCTCTGTCCTGTAGGGTCACTATGAGTCAGAATCGACTTGACAGCAATGGGTTGGTTTGTTTTTGGTTTTTTAGAGAAACCTGCTTTGCAGCCTGGGAGTACTGAATTTCATCACAATGGCATCTCCATATAGCTCAATACTAAGGAATTAAAGTTTAGGCCTCTCTTATGTCTTTAATTTTCTTTCTTTCCTTTTTATCACTTAATGAGGTCTGACATTAACTGACTCTATCCTACCTCATTTTGTGCCCAAAATGACTTAGTGAATACTACGACTCTAAGACCGAGAGTGATGACGAAAAGGAGGCACACCCTTCTAGCTATTGAGTGAGTAAGGCAGGCTGCAATTATTTGGGAGGGAAGGAAACTTATATTCCTTACAGAAAAATAAACACCTATTTTCCAGGAAACTCTATTTGCTTACGAGTATATAAAAGAAACAGACGCTATATCAACTTTCCATTAATGCTTTTGATTTATATTCTGCCATCTTTACATAGAATATCACATGTGCAGGAAAATTTAAAAGGTTTTATCTGTGGATTAAAAATAAGAAACAAGTCAAACTGATTTTAAACTCTAATTTTAAACTAATTTTAATGCCAGATGTACTTAAAACAAATATAAATGGTGCACAGAAAAATGAGTTGAGTATAAGCTGTTTTAACATCATGGTTTATCTTCAAATAATTTATCACCTATTACTCAGTTCTCTAAAGATGAAGCTTTCAGGGTCAATGCCATTTTCAAAAAGTTCACATTCAGATACAGTAGGTCTTAATGTGATTTAGATTTTGTTTTGTTGTTGCTGTTAGGCGCTGTCGAGTAGGTTCTAAATCATAGCGACCCTATGTACCACAGAAGGAAACACTGCCTGGTCCAGATTTTGTTTTACAAGGATTTAAAGGGTTTTTGAGTTTCAACTGTCTCTATGTCATAAACATGTCTCCAGTTGTGTGTTCTTTGTTCAGTATGATATAAAATGAAATCTGAAACCTATTATTTCCAGCTTTTTCCCTAACATTGGCATTCACTATAACAAGAATATAACTGATGTGAAACGAAGTGCAGACGATTTTATTCATATGATTCGCTTCAGGAAAAGTACTCAATTTTTTAAAAGGTAAAACTCTACTTGGCTCAGGAGGGAGACTGAGATCCCAAGATGATACCCAAACTGCTACTTCCTGAGCTAGAGGCTGCTGTAAGAGGGAAGTGAAACGGCAGAGTAGAGATAGTAAGATGGTGGGTTCTTGGCTGCTCCAGGACCTGCCCCTTCCCAAGATCTCTAATCCTCAGCCTAAATTCACAAAATAGTATTAGCTGATTTTTTATGGGAACAGTGAAGGCTTTGAGTTTTGTGTGTGGTCGACAAGGGGACAATCAGGTAATAGAGTCCAAAGGGATCTTGAATTCGCTGAACTCATGGCAAATATTTTGGAATTAGAACTTCACAAGAAGTATGCGTAGATATCCAGAGGGCTGGGAGGCCCCAGGTGGCATCTTTCCTACATATATATTTACACGTGCAGTATTTTCTGAAATTTAAGATCCCATCAATTATAAAGTGAAAATTGACTTAATCACAGTTCTTCAAAAAAAAAAAAAACTTTATAATAAATGTGTCCAATGTAAAATAATACCAATTCCAGAAATCTAACACTATTAAAAGTAAGGATGCTTTAGAATTCCTCCTCACCACCTGTGAAAATATTAATTAAAAAACTGGATCAGGAAAAAAACAAACAAACACACATTTACAAAACCAACAACATTCATAAATACCTAAGAATAAGCCTAACAAAAAAACGTTCAAGACCTACATGATAAAAGCTTTACTGACACAGAAAAACCTGAATAAATCGAGAGATCTAAGATGTGCTTCAATAGGAAATATCAGTGTTATGAAGATGCTAATTATTTACGAATTAACCTAAAATTCAATGCATCGCCAACCTACATTGCAAGAGATTTGTTACAGAACTTGAAAAGCTCACTCTTAAAGTTCATCTGGAAAGGAAAATGTACAACAAAGGCCAAGAAAATTTTGAGAAAGAACAGCAAGAGACAACTAGCTCCTTTAGATATTAAAACATACTCTAAAGGGTAGAACCAATAACCCAGTAACTGATTTCAACTCAGGTATATCAGAATAGAACTGTGCTCCATGGGGTTTTCAACAGCTGATCTTTTGAAAGGAGATCACTAGGCCTTTCTTCCAAGGTACCTCTGGGTGGACTTGAATCTCCAACCTTTTACTCAGCAGCAGAGCCACTGCAATTAAAAGTATTTAGTATTACCAAAAGGTTAGGTGCTCAATGCTAACCAAAAGTTGGAGTTCGAATCCACTCAACAGCTCTGTGGGGGCAGATTACAGCCAACAAAACTCTATGGGGCAGTTCTACTCTGTTGCATGAGGTTACTATGAGTTGAAATCAACTGCAAGGCACCTAACAACAACAATAGTACTACCATAAGAAGAGAGAAAGCAATGAAGCGGAGGAAGGATCTAGAGACAAACTGCTGTGCAGGTGGGAACTTAGCATTTCTCATTAGCAGGGAAAGGAGTCATTCAAATACTGATTTAGGGAGAAAAAAACACAGGAAGTTAGATCCCTCCACTAGTATAAATGACAGAAGGATTAAAAAGTTAATTGAATTAAAATATTTGAACTCCTTGAAGAAAACCCAGGAGAATAATTTTCTATCAGGTTGGGAATGGCCTTCTAAGTGACACAGCCCAGAAGTCATAAAGGAAAGACTGACTAATCTGACTACAGAATAATCAAACTTCTCAAGAGCATGACAGAAACTGAAAAAGGCAAAACAACAATAGGCTGGAAAAATTAATATCTGAAATAAAGCAATGAGGAAAAAAAAAATCTTGAGAAAATACCCAATTTACAGAAGGAAACCCAATGGTATAATTATGGAAAAGGTGCTCTCCTCACAGGTAACCAGAGAACACAAAATCATTTCCATTGTTTTCTCTGTAATCTACATATGACTCTATTACATGATATCAATACATTACCACTTAATTAATTTTAACAGAGAAGAGAATTAAATCTAGTTTTTACATTCTAAATATTACTGTTTTATAATTTTCTTTCAACTTTTTTTTTTCCCTAGAAGGACAAAGTGTCTTTTCCTAAATGGACTCTGGGTAAGCCCTCCTTACTTCAAGATTATGTATTAAATGGCCTATACTTTCATTTAGTAGTTTTATAGCTTTACTTCTTTAATGTTTAACCTTTCATTATCCAGAATTTATTTTGGAGGGAGGGAGGAGGCTGATATCCAGCTTTACTTTTAACCAAATGTCTAGCCAGCTCTCCCAACACAATTTGTTGAATATTCCATCCTCTCTTCACTGATTTGAAGTGGTATCCTCTCAGCTGATTTCTGAATTCTATTCTGTTCCACTGATAGATCTATCCATTCTTGTACCAGTGCCAAAGAATTTTATTTACTGCTGTTTTATAATACATTTTAATACATACAGGATTCAATTTTTCTCATTACTTTTCATTCTGGAAATTTTAGTACTTATTCTTGCATTTAATACTTTTTTTAAAAGACTCATCTTTCATGTTTTAGCACATCAACTGATATTTACTAGAAGTACCACTTCCTCTTGTATATATTAATGAATATTTGTGTATATATGGACAAAACAAACATTCAATCACTCAATATATGCATTTAGACATGGCATCCAGTCTTTTATATTTAGTTTGCAGGCACTGCATGCACGCAGCTCCACTAGATGGCGTGGCAGGAATGGAAGCACGGATGAGTGGGCTTTATCCACAGTATTTCTTTCCTAGGCTTCAACCATCACCACATGCCCAAACCCAGAGCCTAGCTCTATCGTTTCTGCTGCTCATTGTCCATGGAGAACTCTGTAATTTTCCTAATGTGAATGAAAGCAAAACTATTACAATAATGGATCAAATCTTAAGCAGGAAATTACCAAAACAGTCACAGGTGCTTCTCTCACTATATTAGTATGGCTCATTCCTTCCTATACAAATAATCAATTTAGATACCTACCTATACTTCGCTATAAACTATATATAAAAGACAACCTCAGAACAAAAATAATCATTTTATCTTCTTATATGGGTAAATAAGTAGTCTTAAGACCTTTGTGGGAAAAGGTAGGGTAATAAAGAAACGTGGATTATGTAATCATATTTATTATAATCAACTGGTATATATTAAAGCATCTGGCTTTTTATGATCATGACCTAGATAGAAAATCATTTGATTTCTAGTGTTGCATTGCCATTTTCTATTCCTAAAGTAATTAAACACCAAATGCCCCAGTCTTAGGAAGAAAAAGATAGTAAGAGGCATCGTGCCCTCCTTCGCCTGGCCATGCCCCCCATGCAAGTGCTTTTCAGGGAGAGGCAGGGTAAAGAAGCCAGGCTGTGAGACAGGAGCTGGGGTGGCACAGGAGCTGAGCCATGCACCAGAGACAGACCGGGGGAGCAACTGCTCTGAAAGTGGAAAGTTTTTAATAATTTTAGGTAATATTTTGACACGATGGTTGTTGACAAATGCAAGACCATGAAAAAAATACTAAAAGGAGTGGAAAGTAAGATCTTGAGACTTTTAGAGAATCATGGATAACTCCTTTTTTCCTTTTTTATAAACTCAGCTCCCCTACCTAAAACAAACAAAAACTTCATATTAATTGTGCTTAATGTAAAACATGTCCCAATTCCAGAAATATGAGTAACTTTTCTTTCAAAATCACATCAGAACCAATGAAATAAATAACTATCCCAAAATTCGATTGTGCAGGCCCACCTCTACCCTCACTAGGCTTGATTCTGAGGACACCAGAGTCTGGAGAGACCTCTCGGGAGGTCTTCAACAGGTCTGGGCTCTGGGGACAGATGGGGCTGCTGTGGTTAGCAGCAGATCTGTCCTGATGGCAGTCCAAGACCCAAATCTACTCTTCTCTCTGACCCTATAACAGGAGCCTTGAGAGGGGGCCAGAGCAGTTGAGAAACCAATAACACTACATTCTTTGTCAGGCCCATCCATTCTGAAGAAAAGAATGCCTAGACTGTGTGAGAATCCTACACAGAGATGAAGAGGGGAGAAGAGGGGGATGGGTGCCTGGTGCCTCTTTTTTGTTCCCAACACCAAATCAACAGGTCTCTATTCCCATTTTAAAGAACGTTCTGCGCGGACAGGTGGATTGCATAGAACTGAAATATTCATTCTGCCAAATCCAGTAGGTAAGATAACAATGAGGATTTTGATGCAAAATGGTTGTGACATCAAACATGATCTTTTCCCCGAGACTACAACCCTTAGACACTCTTTAAACTTGGAACTGAAATCACTCCCAGAGATCACATTATAGCCACACAATAGACAGGCCTATAAAATGAACAATAACACCAGTGAGGAATGTACACCTCAGAACAATCAACTATAGGAGACCTAAAGGGAAGCATTTGCCCCAAAGTAAAGTTTAAAAGGATGGTAGGAGCAGAAAAGCTGGGCAAAAGGACACGGGGAACCTAGGCAGGAAGCGGGGAGAGTGCGGACACATTCAGGGGTTTGCAACCAATGTCACGAAACAAACTGTGTATAAATTGCTGAATGGGAAACTAATTTGCTCTGTAAACTTTCACCTAAACAACAACAAAATGTTCAAAACAAAACCAGAAAATATTATCTTTGCCTATGCTAACCAAGACTTATTAAACAAAAAGTAGCACTGGAAATGCAAAAGTTACCATTTAAAATGAAAATGTACCAGTCATTCATTGTTTTCATTGATTTGCTTGGCAAGGGATTTGGCTCAAACTCCAATGCCAAAATCTGCTGTGTGATCTTATTCAAGTCACCTAAATCTCTCTGAGTTTCCTCATCTCTAAAAATGATGATAATACTTCAGAAGAACATTATGAAGATTAAATGAGATCAAATATATAAAAGTGCTTTGCCAACTAAAAATTACCCTGTAAATTTCTCTGGATAGGATGTTTGAGAAGCAATACACAGATTATGGGCTAAAATGATACCTACATTGAGGGAAAAAAAATCATTCTATGCTCAGGATATTTTTCCTTAATTGTACTTTGTTGACAATACTTTAGTTTCTGCAAACTAAAGCTTGTTAAAATAAATACATAAATAAGAAGTAGTACCAAAAAAATTTACATGCAGTATCAAATTTAGTCAGTTTTCTAGAAAATTCAAGATTATCCAAAGGGGTTTAAAGAAGCAAGAGATGTCAATGTCAAGGTGACGGGCTGATTAAAAAAAGAAAAACAAAACAGAAACAAAAACCACAGATGATGCGTTTACTGACACAATGAACATTCAAGTGGATGAAAGACTGTAGTACCTTTTTTTCTCTTTCGTAAAAGGCTTTTATTTTTTGCCCTTAGAGTTATAATTAAAAGAAGCAAGCAAAATTTGAAATTCTGATCTGACTTTGAAGAGAATTAATTTTCAAGGCTCTCACTGTTCGCATGCAGTTGGGATGTCCCACGGGTGTTACAATGGCAAGGTACTGAGAAGCTACAAGAAAGTAACCACCAAACATAAGAACGGGAGAAATAATAAACAAAGCTGGACTGTCTCACTAGAAAAGAAAAATCAGTCCCAAATCCACACTGAAATATTTCTTGTGTTATAAAAGGTAATTAGGATCCCTGGTGGTGCAATCGTTAAAATGGTCAGTAGCTTGAACTCACCAATCGCTGCACAGGAGAAAGACATGGCAGGGAGAAATACTCAGTAAACAAATCTAGACATCTCACCAGAAAAGAAAAATCTGTCCAAAATTCACATTGTTACAAAGTGGACTGTGTAACAAAAGGTAATTAGGAATTCAGAGGAGGTTTGGGGAAAATCGGAAAGATGTGAGCATGAATATTTGCAACAGAGAACACAAATGGGTGTAGCAGGGAGGTTTGGGTGTAGAATAAAGATGCAAGGGATAGAAAGCATATGTTTTCTTTGCACATCTGAGTGTAGTACACAGATCTGCAGGCCTGGAAGATTTTTTAACAATCCGCTCTCAGGCCAAATGTTCAAAGCTGTGCTGGAAAACAAAAAACAAAAACTGCCATGGCTATCAGATAATCGCTTATCAAATAATGTTTCAGCAAGTTAGATGGGATTTAAAGGCCTTGAGTAATTCAGCAAACACTTATTGAGCACCACTACATACCATACATGGCACTGTTTCAAGCACTTGGAATACGTAAGAGATTACATCAACAAAAATTCCTGTTCTCAGGGAGTTTACATTCTAACAACGTGGCCATGACCTAGCTTTATACCCTTACCTCCCATCACTTTCCGACATATTATCTACTCTTTACTTCTCTAAATACAGTCTGCCCTTTGGTGCCTGGAATGTCCTCCTCGCATCATAACTATTTATCAAATCCCAAGAAAAGATACCCTCCACTGTTCTCCCCTGTGAGACCTGCTCTCTCACATGGCACTTGTCACACTGCTATGTAGTGTTCACGCACAAGACTTTCTCTCTTCCCAGGTTGTGGGGTGTAGTAGGAGCTCAACACTTATTTATTTTAATAAATCGAGAAAGCTAATATAATCTGCATTATACAAAAGATAAGTAATAGATACTTTGTTTTATTTTTTTCATTTAGTTAATTGGATTTTTGCCTTTTCCCACAGAATTTGAACTAACAGAGAGAGTACTGGATACTTTACAGAAATACCTCATTTTTAAAATTTAAGTTTAGCTACCAAATTATGTGGCCTGTCTAGATGAAATTAATAGTTTTGCAGCCAGTCTACTTGTCTGCTGCCTTCCTTCGGGGGTAAGGGGTGGCAGCGCTTTCTATGGGTTAATCACAATGTTATGCCATAGAGCTAAAAAGATGAATAAGGCAAAAATCCGTGACTAGTAGGGGACCAAAAAACACCAAAAACCAAACCCGCTGCTGTCAAGTCAATTCTGACTCATAGAGACCCTACAGGACAGAGTAGAACTGCCCCACAGATTTCCAAGGAGCCCCTGGTGGATTTGAACTGCTGACCTTCTGGTTAGCAGCCAAATTCTTAACCACTATGCCCCCAGGGTTTCAGACAAGTGAAATAATTATAACAAAGTGAGATTGCTGAAGGAAGAAATCATCATAGTTGTTTTAGAAGAGATAAGAGAGAGTGAGGAGATGGGGGGAGACAAGATGAAGGTCTAACCCAAGCTTGTGCTGGTGAGAACAAGAAGTGGATGCATTTGAGTGTTCATTAAAGCCAATGAGACTTAGAGAGGGGTTGAGGCAAAAAGGGGTCTAGAATGATTCTCGGCTTTCTGAGATGGAACAATTACATAATTAACCAAGAGGAGAAACACATAAGAAGAAGCAGGTTTGAAGGAGAAGATGAAAAGTTCATATTTGAACATACTGAATTCAAGATGTCTGTGTATAGGTGGAACTATCTAGAAAGCAATGGGAAATATAAAACTTGGAAGGAAAACTGGGCAGCAGATATATTGAAGAATGATCAACTATGGCAATGGAAACATATAAGTAGTATAGACAATGGGCACCCAGTGGCCTCTTCATCTTTTTGCCAGAAAATTTGGTGAAGAAATGGTTGCAATTGTTAAGGAGGGGTGAGAAAAACAAATTCTAAGTCTAGAATACCTATCAGCATCATTTAGTTACATTTCTGTTCACAGCACTAACTAGAAACGATCCACGGGTTCAGTAAGTTGGAATGTAGAGAATCTATGTTGTGTGCCTCCAGTCCTAGGCTGGCTAGGCTAGGAAGCCACACACATAAGGTCAATTTGTCCTGATACTCAAACCAGTTCATTCAGGGCAAATCCCAAACCTAAGCAGAGTCTCAAAATGACCATTACATTGATTCCTGAACAAGGCCAACTTAATCTGATGGCATTAATACCAGGGAAGTCCCATGCTCGGGTTATATCCTCGCTATCTAGACCACCCTCAGACTGGCACGGGGAAGGAGCAGACTACTCTGAAGACTAACTCACTGAATTCAGCGCTGGTTCAGGGCAAAGAAGACAATAATGTCCTGACTTGAAAAACCAGCACCTCAGGCTAGTTAAAACAAAATAAGAAAATTTGAGAAAGGAGCCACATCTATTTTGGTATTTCTTAGAACTCACTGTTCTCCTTTGAGAAATCCCTGTATAAAATGTCCCTATAACTTTCTTTCCTATCACACAGTACAGCTTAGAGCTATAAGGAGATGGACACCAGTAGTTCTCTGACAAGTATTTCTTTGCTGTACGTCTGAACTAAGATGCTTTTGATTAAAATTAAAGGCAAGAGAAAAATTAGCTAACATATAGCAAACGAGCTTAGAAAAGATTACTCAGAAGCTGAGTATTCATTACTTCCTTTTGCAAGAGGATATAACCATTTTAATCCTTTTACAATCTTATTTTATTATAAATCTTAACGTTTTACTCTCTAAAATATTAATACAACCCCAAATTTCTAGATAATCTATTAATTTTGAAAATAAAATGTTCCTCCATCAATTTCAGCACTGATTAACACATTTAACTGCACATTATTTAAAAAAAAAAACAAAAAACACAGATACAAGGAATGGTAAGTAGGCTATTTAAAAAAGGCAATCTAGGGAGAAATAAATTATCAATCATACATAAAAACTATAAAGTCAAAACAAATGATATGGGAATTACAGGATAGATTATGTTTTTCCAAAAGTAGCTAAAGTAATATTTTCAGTCCCACATGTGTTTTCCAAACCTTGTTACTCCAGATGGGCTGTCCATGTTCACTGCCCTTGAACCTGGGCAGGCTTGTGACTTCTCTGATCAAAAAAGTACAGCAGAAGTAATGCTATGTGACTTGTGAGGCCAGGTCATAAAAAGGATACAGCTTTCACATGGTGCCCTCTCTCTCAGAACGCTCATCCTTTGTACCCAACCACCATGCTATGAGCAAACTCAAGCCACATGAAGATGCTGCCAGTAAGTGTTCCAGCTAAGAGTCCAGTATAAGGTCTCAGTCAATAGCCAGTATCAACTGCCAAACATGTGAATGAACAAGCCTGAAGATGATTCAGTTCCTAGTTCTGGAGTCTTCCAGCTCAGGCCCAGACATTGTGGAGCACAAATGGATTTTAATACCAGAGCTAAGAGATCCACATGAAGTCCCTCCCATTCTTCTTTTCAGAAATAACCAGGGGAAATAGTAATTAATGGTCACTGAACACTTAATTTATGACTCTCTTCTTGCTGTTGTACGTTGTTGAGTCAATTCCAACTCAGAGTGACCCAAAAGGATAGAGCAGAACTGCCCCATAGGATTTCCTAGGCTGAAATTTTTATGGAAGCAAATTGTCAGGTCTTTTCTCCCGTGGAGTCACTGGTGGGATCAAACTGCTGACATTTTGGTTAGCAGCCAAGCATTACCCACTGTGCAATCAGGGCTCCTTTTTGTGACTCTAAGCCAATTTAAATTATCTCTTCAAAGAAGAATAAGATAGTGGGTAAAGTTGAACCCTGGTACCACCAAAGAACCTAATTCTGAGCCATGGATCTATGATCCTCAATCAATACTTCAAGAGAAAACATACAATTTACCTGGTACATTTCCAATATAATTCCATGTTCCCTTTTGAAGTATTACCAACAGGAACAAATGCCCTTCCCTTATCTGCAGGCATATTCATTTCATCAATAATTCAGTTACAGATAAGCAAGCTTTTATTGGTCACCTTCTTCGTGCCAAGTACTAGGCAGTAGGAATACAAAAGAGCATGATATGGTTCCCTACCCAGTTCATAGTCCAATTCAGACTCATGGGTTTCACTACTAGCAGATTAATACTGCCTTTGCCCTATTTACTCCCTCCTCATGGGGAAATGGAGACCCTGGAAATAAGAAGCAAAATTTCAAAAAATGCATTTACATTAATTTCTGTAAATTATATCCCAGTTTCCTCTTTATTTCAGGGTTGAATATCCAAAGAAATAGTTTGGCCAAAATAAATCAGAAGTAGGTAGTCTAACGTCTCCCAAACAAGACAGAAACGTATTTATGGTCAACTGGATGAAATAAAATGTCAAACATTTCTTGGCAGCTAAATATTCTGTTCATAAATCAAAGAAAATTTATTTTATCCTTGATATCATAATACTGATATTTGGTGTTTCTAGATTATAAACTTATGAGAAAAACAGTAAATGCAGAATTCAGCCAAAACCAGTCTAGCTCATATCACTTCCCAGGTAAATCATTCAAATAGATCCCTGCAGGTAAATGACAGCATGAGAGTGCACCTGAGTCAGCTTCTCCCAAACACCTAATGAAGTACATATGAAGCTAGGGAAAAAAATCTGCCATTAAATCATATTCTATGACCTCACAGATATTTCCATTAGCTCTAGTGTCTCTACCTTCTGCGCATGAATAACATACATGGCCAGGATGAAGGCAGGAGAAGGCTTCAAATTACTTATGCTGTCTACTGGGGAAGAAAAACGCCCCCTCCCCTCCATCTAACTTCCCCTTTAGATAATCTATGTCTACAACTATTCAGGAAGTACAACTTCTCCGGTGCAACAAAGCCAATGACCCAGAAGGGTATGGGCAATGGTGCATTGATCCTGCAATGAGTAATCAGTCATCTCAGGGATAGCATTTGTACCGAGGGCAGAAACATGCAGAGCTCTGGGAATCATCCCTGCTAGACTGTGTAATCTTTCATGTACTACTCTATATGAATGCAAAATTTACAAAATTAATCTCATTCTCTGCTTAGATAGAGAACAGGAAATCAGAGTAAGAGAAAAACCCTAGCTGGGCCCTGCAATGACTGTATAAATGCAGGACAAACATCAGAAAGCTGTTAGAGAAGCTATACCCTTCTGTCTCCCCTCCAGGTTTGCTTTGACAGGAGTACTCCATCAGTACATTATGTACTATAGAGCCAATTCTGTGGAACTAAAATTTGTATTTATCTGCACTTCTAATTCATCAATATCATGACTTCCTTTCATTAATACAATTATCTACTACACTCCTACAGAAGTCTGTAGTAGAATTATATCTCTGAGTAGAAAAACAAAAAACCAAACCTGTTGCCGTCAAGTCAATTCCAACTCATAGCAACCCTACAGGACAGAGTAGAACTAACTGCCCCATAGGGTTTCCAAAGAGCAGCTGGTGGATTTCAACTACTGAACTTTATGGTTAGCAACTGGGCTCTTAATCACTGCACCACCAGGGCTTCATCTTTGAGTATGTAGCCCAAAATTTACTTTCTCACCCATTTTCTTTTATCCTAATTCTACAGCCCTATCATAAAAGTTTGGAGTCCCTGGGTGGCACCAATGGTTAAGTGCTAAACTACTAACCAAAAGGTCAGTGTTTTTTTGAACCTGCCTAGAGGCGCCTTGGAAGATAGGCTTGGCTACCTGCTTCCCAAAGGGAGCCTTGAAAACCCTATGGAGCAGTTCTACTCTGCACACATGGGTCGCCTTGAGTTGGAACTGATGCAACAGCAATTAACAACAACAATCATAAAAGTTTACTTCCCAATCCCAAGACTATATTCAAAAAGTCTTATTGAAGTGCTCACCACCCAGTACCCAATGTTCAAGTTCTCAATACTGATCACTTTTTTTTTTTTTAACTTTGTTCCCAGTGAGAAAAATCTTATTATTTCACTGGTCCATCTATTTACTGACATTCAACATTTATCTCCTTCTCACTTCCTATACTGACCTGCACTAGATCACTTTGGATTCTCTTAGCCTATCCTATTCCTGTCCACTCTGGTGACTTTGTTCATTCTGGATTATACCTCCATCTATCCAAATTCAACAGGTCCTTTAAGGTCTGCTCAAATGTCACGTTCTTCATCAATCTTTGTCTGATCTTCCCATGTTTAAGAGGTTATTCTTTATTTCCCTTCTTTGATAGAAATTTGTATCTCTTTTATGGTAACGTTAATTTTTGAACATGTTACAAAATTACTTGTATACATATGTCATTTTCTTTAGCAAACCATAAATTCTGTGCTTACTAAAGCACTCAAAACAGTGTATTGGCCGTAATTCATGTACACTCAACAACATTAATTGAATATATATCTATCAGATAGCCTACATTAAATTTTCATTATTGTTTTGCTAAATCAAACCTATACAAACATCCATCAACTTATCTATGGCTTAAGTCCAAAGGTTCATTTTAAAATTTTCTTTTCAGGACTCTGTGCATTTTCCCATAATGTTAGTATTGTTGTTAAGTGCCATCAAGTTGGTTCTGACTCACAGTGACCCCATACACAACGTAATGAAACACTGCCTGTTCTTGCACCATCCTCACAATCCTTGCTATGTTTGGGCCCACTGTTGCAGCCACTGTGTCAATCCATCTCATTGACGGTCTTCCTTTTTCGCTGATCCTCTACTTTACCCAGCATGATGTCCTTCTCCAGGGACTGGTCCCTCCTGATAATATGTCCAAAGTAAGTGAAACGAAGTGTCACTAACCTCGCTTCTAAGGAGGATTCTAGCTGTACTTCTTCCAAGACAGATTTGTTCGTTCTTCTGGCAATCCACAGTGTATTCACTATTCTTCACCAACACCATAATTCAAAGGCATCAATTCTTCCTCAGTCTCCCTTATTCATTGTCCAGCTTTCGCGTGTATATGCGGCCACTAAAAATATTATGGCTTCGGTCAGGCACACCTTAGTCCTCAGGGGTGACATCTTTGCTTTTTAACACTTTAACGCAGTCTTTTGCAGCAGATTTGTCCAATGCAATACATCATTTGATTTCTTGACTGCTGCTTCCATGGGCATTGATAATGTTAGTATTATACATGGTAATTTAGGGTAACTGAAGCTGTACTTCAGTATTTCAGGTATATTATGAATTAACTGTTAATTTAAAAAAGACATTTGGAAGATGACTTGAGACCCTACCTAGCTGTGATGCATACCATTGCTGTGATGAAAAAAATGTTCTATTAGTTCTACATTAGGAAAACAAATAGTGTCTCTACTCCTGCTCCTGAGCACCAGTAACTGATGGATTTGTTGCATATGTTCAAAATAAATCGTTTCTCTACATGTGCTTAACAATAAGCACCTGAAAGAGCCTAAGATGAATCTAAGATGTTTGTAGTAGGGGAGCAGGCAGGAAACTCATTAGAGCATTCAGAATGAGAGCAAAAGTGATGTATATTTAGAAGACCAAATAACTCTGGTTTTTCATCTTGAAATTGTTTTAAATTTCACATAAAATTAAAAAGGGATGTAAGACTATCATATTTATAAAAGAAAAACAGCGATAAAGAAATAGGCTTAAGGACTGCTATACGGTCGCTATGAGTCAGAATCGACTCAACGGTAACGGGTTTGTTTTTCGTTTTCTTCAAGTATTTTCAATTGAGGATCAATAGGAGGAATCAAATATAACTTGTCAAGTCTTTTCAAGTCAAACTGTTTGCATATTTTCTGCACATATATGATATGTTTTACTATATGGCTCCAAAGGAAAATTTGTTATGACAAACAGTCACTAGGATAAAAAAGGGGAAAAATGGATAAAGCAACGTTTTCCCCTAAGTAAAGAACTAAAAGGAGAAGGCTTGCTGGCAAAGATCTCAAATATCTCATCTACTTCTGGAAATCTGAGTCGGACACTGGGAAACTGAAAAAAAAAGTATCAAAGGAATGCTGAGTAGAGCTCAGATTTGGATCAATCAAATAAGGAATTTTTGGAAAGGTAAGTTTCAGATAGCAAAGTTTTTTCATATAAGAGACAAGAAATATTAAGCCAAAGAACAACTTTTCAGGCATAGGGAATAGTAGGTTGGATTGGAATAAAGCAGTAAGAAAAAGGAGTTGAGAACAGAAAGAAAATTTGCACATCTACGGAAGAAAAAAATCCTCTGTATGGAAAAACAAGAAATGATCAAGGTAACATGGTCAGTTAAAACCTCAGCAGCAGAGGGCTCAAAGGTTTAAAAAAAACAAACAAACATGAATTTATAATGAATTCATCCTGGATTCCTATTAACTGGGGGTTAACTCTGACAAACTGAATAACCCCCAAAGTCGATTAAAAACCAAATACCAAAAGCCCAAAACAGCAAAACAAAAACAATTATTTTAACGGAACTGGAAATCTTAATATTGGACTAAATAGTTCATAAAGATGCAGAGAATGCACATACATCATTTTAAAGTAAAAAATAAATGAACAGATTAACTAATATATTTGTATGTAACAGTAAGTAAACAGACTGCATCAAAGAATATGAACCTTTAAAAAATAGCTCGCACACAAGGGGAATATTAAAAACTCTCCATCAAGTGTTATTTGTAATATACACCCCAGGAGGAGAATCTGCAGATAAGATTGAAAAAAAAAAGGCTTCAAGGCTAGCTAATCGCTAGTCATTTTGAAATAATGTGACTACACAGCTGGAGTCACTGCAAAGAATTTAGCACCTGGGCAAAGCAGAATCAGTAACCCTAATAAACATCAGGCCCTCAGGGCAAATACAGAAATCTCCACATGAGCTCAGTTTGGGAAAACTTTTGCATACCAATTGAGTAAGGTAAAAACAAAAAATTACTGATCCAAAACACTGCTGCTTTTAACTAAGAGTCCTCATACCACTTTAAATCCGCATTTGTTGAAAATATACTATCACATGTAAATTTGTACTTCTCAAAGTGGCCAAGGGTACCCCTGGAGAAATACAGAGGTTTACCAGGAAATACACACTAGAAAGCCATAAAATAAACAAGTACATAGTCCTGGGGTGTTAATTTTAATCCATAAATATAAAATACATAAAACAAACCTGTTGCCACTGAGTTGATTCCGACTCATGGCAACGCTATAAATAACTTTTAATATATTTATAATAAAACAAGCATAGGTATATCATTATGAAAGAGACTGCTAATTGCCTAGCAATATTAATTTTCCTCCACTTCCTTAGTAACAATTCCCAACTATTATTTGACTGTTACCCGGTGGAAACCCCAGGTTCTTACTCGGCATGACTTGTATGGGCCAATAAATGAGACATGGAGGTGGGAGAACAGGAAAGGCACCTTTACTTCGTTGTACAAGGAAATGGAGTCAGTCAGAGTTACTGCTGCCAAGACTGCTCGCCAAGGGTGGGCAGGTAAGTTACTAGTAAAGGGGTTTACAAGTACGGAGTTCATACAAGTTACATCAGCAACATTCTTAATCATACTATGCAGGCGCAATGGGATTTACATATAACCTTCAAGCAAAAGCAGGATTCAAATGCAAAGCTGGGGGTGATGGGGCAGCAAAGGAAACAATTTTGCAATACAAAACTGTAGGAGAGGAAGCCAGGTAAAGAATATATACAGCACTGTGGGGGTTCTGTCTCATGACAATATTGTAATCCAGGTAAAATCTGTATGTTCTAGTCTTAGCTGAACTAATATGTGGACACATGACTAAGTTCAAGCCAATGAGGCACAAGCAGAAGAAAGTGAGACTTCCAACTGCAGGAACAAGTCCTCCATTTTGACCAGGAGGGCAAAAGCTGCACACCAGAAATAGTAAAGCAGTGGGCTGAAAGAGCCTGAGTCCCTGCTGGCTTCTCAGAGCTATCATACCACCTTGGACTGCCGACCTCAGAACCTGTCTTATGTGACTGAGAAATACGCTTCCATTGCGTGGCACTACTTATTTGTTTTCTATTATACATATTAAAACATACTCCTAACCGATGCAATCATGAAGAATGCAAAAGATGAGATTTCAAATAAATGGCTGGCTGTATATGGCTTTCCCAGAATCATCCAGGTGACCAAATTCATTCTTTTCTGGTGTGTAGGTTTGAGAATTACTGCAATGTAAATTATCAATACTAATTTCTGGATTGCTTTCAAACCAGAATACCAGTACTCTACGTATACAATAAATGTCAGCCTCCAGTGCCACAGGGTATAGGAATTTCACCTTAAAATCCAACATCATACCCAGCATCATAAATTTTGAAGAAAAGCTAAGATTCATTTGTTCTCCTAATTTCTATTACAGCTGAAGAAAATGAAGCAAGACATTAACTCATAGGATGTAACCAGAAGTAGAGCTACCACTGAGGTTTCCTAAGTTCCAGTCCATGGGGCCCCTGGGTTGCACAAGTGATTAAGCACTTGACTACTGGCCAAAAAGCTGGTGGTTAGAACCCACCCAGAAACACCTTGAAGACATGCCTGGCAATTTGCTTCCAAAGGCCAGAATACACAGGAATCAAACTGACTGCATGTGGGAAAGAGATGATGGTGAAGCACAATATCATCAGTCAGAACAAGGCCAAGGGCTGACCGTGGAACAGACCATCAACTGCTCATATGTAAGTTCAAGTTGAAGCTGAAGAAAATTAAAACACGTCCACAAGAGCCAAAGTACGACCTTGAGTATATCCCACATGAATTTAGAGACCAGCTCAAGAACAGATTTGACGCATTGAACACTAATGACCGAATCAGACAAGTTGTGGAATGACATTAAGGACGTCATACATGAAGAAATCAAAAGGCCATTAAAAGGACAGAAAAGAAAGAAAAGACAAAAATGAATGTCTGAAGAGACTCTGAAACTTGCTTTCAAATGTAGAAAAGACAAAGCAAATAGAAGAAATGATGAAGTAAAAGAGAAGATTTCAAAGGGTGGCTCAAGAAGATAAAGAAAAGTATTATAATGAAATCTGCAAAGACCTGGAGTTAAAAAAAACCAAAAGGGAAGAACATGCTAGGCATTTCTCAAGCTGAAAGTACTGAAGAAAAAATTCAAGCCTCAAGTTGCAAAACTGAAGGATTCTATGGACAAAATATTAAACGACTCAGGAAGCATCAAAGGAAGATGGAAAGAATACACAGTCACTATACCAAAAAGAATTAGTCGATGTTACACCTTTTCAGGAGGGAGTATACGATCAAGAACCAATGGTACTGAAAGAAGTCCAAGCTGCACTGAAGACACTGGTGAAAAATAAGGCTCCAGGAATCCACGGAATACCAACTGAGATGTTTCAACAAATGGATGCAATACTGGAAGCCCTCACTTGTCTACGCGAAGAAATTTGGAAGACAGCTAAATGGCCAAGCAACTGGAAGAGACCCATATTTGTGCCCATTCCAAAGAAAGGTGATTCAAAAGAAAGAGGAAATTATCAAGCAATATCATTAATATCACATGCAAGTAAAATCTTGCTGAAGATTATTCAAAAATGGTTGCAGCAGTATGTTGACAATGAACTGCCAGAAATTCAAGCTGGATTCAGAAGAGGACATGCAATGAGGGATATCTCTGCTGATGTCAGGTGGATCACGGCTGAAATCAGAGAATACCAGAGAGATGTTTACCTGTCTTTTATTGGCTATGCAGATGCATTCGACTATGGATCATAACAAATTATGGATAACATTGTGAAAAATGGGAATTCCGGAACACTTAATTGTGCTCATAAGGAACCTGTACTTAGACCAAGAGGCTGTTGTTCTAACAGAGCAAGGTGATACTGCATGGTTTAAAATGAAAAAAGGTGTGCATCAGGGTTGTGTCCTTTAACCATACTTATTCAATCTGCACGCTAAGCAACTAATCTGAGAAGCTGGACTATATGAAGAACACAGCATCAGGATTGGAGGAAGACTCATTAACAACCTGTGATATGTAGATGATACAACCTTGCTTGCTGAAAGCGAAAAGGACTTGAATCATTTACTGCTGAAGATTAGCATGGGTTACATGTCAACATAAAGAAAACAAAAATCCTCCCAACTGGACATATAAGTAACATCATGATAAACAGAGAAAAGAGTGAAGTTGTCAAGGATTTCACCTTACCTGGATCCACAGTCAACACCCATGGAAGCAGCATTCAAGAAATCAAATGATGTACTGCACTGGGAAAATGTGCTGCATTAAGACCTCTTTAAAGTGTTAAAAGGCAAAAATGTCACTTTGAGACTACGGTGAGCTGGACCCAAGCCATGGTATTTTCAATAGCCTCCTTTGAATGCAAAAGCTGGACAATAAATAAGGAAGACTGAAGAACTGATGCCTTTGAATTATGGTGTTGGTGGAGAATACTGAATATATCATGGACTGCCAGAAGAACGAACGAACAAATCTGTCTTGAAAGAAGCACAGCCAGAACACACCTCAGAAGCGAGGATGGTGAGACTTCATCTCACTTACTTTGGACATGTTATTAGGTGGGACCACTCCCTGGAGAAGGACATCATCCTTGGCAGAGTAGAAGGTCAGCAAAAAAGAGGAAGACCCTTAAGGAGATGGATTGACACAATGGCTGCAACAATGGGCTCAAGCATAACAATGATCGTGAGGATGGCACAGGACTGGGCAGTGTTTCATTCTGTTGTACACAGGGTAGCTATAAGTAAGAACCGACTCGATGGCACCTAACAACAACAACAACAATGACTGTTACCAATTATTATTTTAGTGTCATTGTGAGGACCCACAAAAAAGAAAATGAGACGTTACTGCTATAGACTCTCACGAAGAAAGCTACTGACTCATCTCTTAAAATGTCTCAGTCAGTGCCTTTGGAGACTACTTACGGACTAACATTATAACTGGTGTATTTTATAAAATCCATACATGTACCAATATTTCTTTCAATGATGGTTAAAGGATGTATTATTTACCACCGAAATCATCAACCTGTTTCTAGTTGTGCTCTCTCTTACAACCAGAACCAAAACCTCTCTGGAATAAAGAGGTCAGAATAGATCCTAGTAATACCGAAATGATTATTTCTCCTAAATCTACAGTCATGCTTCTGAACTCTAAAGGAGTCTCAAACTCTGAAACTTTTGCAAAAGCCTGTCCCCAAAGAGAGTGGAGGCATACTTCAGCAGGCTGTAGACTCTGAACTCACAATGGCCCAAAAAACAATTAGACCAAGTTTACCCAAAACAAGAAACTATTTCATCTGTAGGCATTAAAAACAAAACAAAACAAACTGCAATCATGAATTATTAACATCATGGGACATGGCCTAGTTCTGTGTTATCTTTGGGAGAATGGAGAAAATAGTCACTCCAATCATTTTCTGTAGGGCTTAATTCTCTTGTGAACCTTAGTTAAGAAATGCTACTTCTAGGAAATTATTTCTTTTTAAATAAAATAAAATTTGTGTCCCATGGTACTCTTGATGATGGTGATGATGACGACTTCACTGTTCACCACATTATTTCTGTAACACTGACTGGTGTTGAAGTGTTTTACTATTCTGCAAGCCAGAGACAGTCAAGATGTGATCTGAAATCTGTGGAAGTCAGAAAGGCTGTCATATATACCTGCTAATCAAACGTAACTTAAATTTACCAGCTATCTCTTTTTCACAGTGACTTTCAAACAGATAGCTTGAGATGTTCTTTTTTTAAACAAAAAGAATTTGATTGGTTGCAGGGACTCTTTTAATTAGCAATAAAAATAAATCAAATTACACTTCCGGCAAAATGGCGCTCTAGGCAGAAGCACCACGCCGTCCCTCCACAGCAAAGATCTGAAAAACTAAGCCGAACAGAGAATACAACAATCCTGAAACCTAAAACATCAAATGAAAAGATAAAGAATTCAGCCAAGCACCAAATGGCATGAGAAAACTGACAGAGAATGGAGAGCAAGGAGAGATTCATGCAGAGGTCCCCT
>NW_004444086.1:926029-965422 GCF_000243295.1 Trichechus manatus latirostris
TAGAGGGTTGACTTGTTGTGGGGTTGTTAACCAATGTCATAAAACAACATGTGTACTACTGTTTCATGAGAAACTATTTGTTCTGTAAGACTTCACCTGAAGTACAATAAAAAAATAAGTAAATAAATAAATCAAATTATTGGAAATTGAAGAGAACCGCAAATGGTAACTGTGTGGTAAAGCACAAGTCTCTGTAACGTGTTCTACAGGACCAAAAAGAACAGATGGAAAGGAATTTTCTCTTCAGGTTATCATAGGTATAAATAGCTTACCGTAAAGAAGTGAACATTCCATGTATACTAATGGCCTCAAGTCAAGGCACTAACCTGGAGAAAGCAAGTCTACAAAGGCTAGATTTGTTAGATTTGTGCATTAGATATAACCCACACATATGCTTCCAGATAGTTTTGGTTATGCAGGCATAGATAGTTTAGTGAAATAGGTAGGCTTTATGTCTTTCAGGACATTATTAATTGGGCAAGTATCTACTGAATGATTACTATGAGCTACTAATTTTGTTAGGCATTGAGGACAGAGAAGTGAATGAAACAAGGTCCTTCAAAAAAGGTACAGTCTGGAACAGGGAATCAGATGTAAACAAACAGATAAATATACAGATACAATGCTTCAAAAAAAATCTTTTTGTCATCTTATTTTGTATATATTTTAGGAAATATTGCAGATCTCCATTCAGTGTTGAAGTATATTAGCTCATTCTTTCAGTTCATTTTTATGGAAGGCCTACAATTGTCTTCCAGAGTACCCGGGTGGTGTAAATGGTTAATGAGCTTGGCTGCTAACTGAAAGCATGGAGGTTCCAGTCCACTCAGAAGCTACTAGGAAGAAGTCCTGACGATCTATTTCCAAAAGATCACAACCACTGAAAGACCTATGGAGTATAGTTCTCCTCAGACACACTTGGGGTCATCATGATTTGGAATCCATTCAACAGCAACTGGTATAATCTTGTAACATCGGGAGTGCAAAGAGGAAACACGGTGCCTACTACAAGAGGCTTGCAGTCCAATGTGGGAAAGATGAATCAACAAATCACTGCAATTCCATATGATGTGCTAAAATAGATTATGTGCAAGGTACTGGGGGAATGCAGACAGAAAAGATTAGAGGGCCCAGAAAGCCATTTAAATGATGTTAAAAATGGGGAGCAGGTCAGTTTACATGGCGTGAATAATTATGAGAAACAGAAGTAGATGAGTGCAAGTTAGCAGGTAGGCTTCACAGCAAGGCTCAGGTTTTCATACTTGATCATTTATGCATGGGAACCACTGAGAATTTGTCAAGAGGGAAATAACCTAACAAGTGCTGTATTAGTCAAAGATAATCAGTCATTGTTTTCAGGGTGGATTAGATTCAGGGAAGAAGGTGTCCATGGCTAAAGGGTAAAGGCTGGGAAACATGCTGGTAGCCTCTGCAATTATTCAATAATCTTCAGAAAACGGAGTGCGAACAAAATGAAAACAAAAGGGGTGGATGACATTTCCAAGGAAGAATTACCAGTACAGTATTTGCTGAGACAGAAAGAAGAATGCATTGAAGGAGTTTAAAGAATATGTATGCCATTTTTGATGGGCTAAATATATATTAAAAAGAATGCATATGTTAGTCAAAGCGATCTCGTTTCTATATCTTAGTCAAAGTGATCTCATTTCTATATCTGCATTAGATAAAATGCTTTAAGTCTTCGTTTCTCCACCATGTGAGAAATGGATATAAAAATTTTAAATGCATTCATTCATTCAACAGAGATTCACTGCCTAGTATGTATATGTCAAATACTAAGCTCAACATCAGAAAGAAAGAAAGTTTGAGTGATTTGTCTTTTGCTGTGAAATAGTAAGTTGCTCTGAAATAATGCCCTGAAGAACCTAATATTTAAGGGCAAGTATTAACCTCACTGATAAGAATGTGAAAATATAAATTTTTGTTGTTGATGTTGTTTGGTGTCACTGAGTAGCTTCCAACTCATAGCGACCTATGTACAACACAATGAAACACTGCCAGGTCCTGTGCCATCCTAACAATTGTTGTTATGCTTGAGCCCATAGCTTCAGACACTGTGTCAATCCATCTCATTGAGGGTCTTCCTCTTTTTCTCTGACCCTCTACCAAGCATGATGTCCTTCTCTAGGGACTGGTCCCTTTTGATTAACATGTCCAAGGTATGTGAGACAAAGTCGTGCCATTCTCGCTTCAAAGGAGCATTCTGGCTGTAGTTCTTCCAAGACAAATTAATTCATTCTTCTGGCAGTCCATGGTATATTCAATATTCTTCTCCAATACCATAATTCAAAGGCATCAATTCTTCTTCCGTCTTCTTTAGTCATTGTTCAGCTTTCGCATACATATGAGGCAACTGAAATTATCATGGTCCAGGTCAGATGCACCTTAGTCCTCAAAGTGACATCTTTGCTTTTTAACACTTTAAATAGGTCTTTTGCAGCAGATCTGCCCAGTGCAATATGCTGTTTGATTTCTTGACTGCTGCTTCCATGGGCGTTGATTGTGGATCCACATAAAATGAAATCCTTGACAATTTCAGTATTTTCTCCGTTTATCATGATGTTGTTTTTTTTTTTAACCCCCATAAATTCCTCTTTACCAGCACCAAATGGAATACCACAAAATACATGAACTTCTTCTGTCTGTCACCATAGGCCACAGAACTAATTTTTCAAGGTTTTTTTGTCTAATTGTCCCGATCACAGTTCAAGTGGCTTATTTAAGTGCTTTACCATTTGCCAATTCTGTGTGTCACTATTAAAATGTAAACTTGGGTTATGTTCAAGTTCCCCTGAACATGAACATTGGATGCCACTGCCCTCCTCTCACATCCAGTCATTCTGTTTTTATAATTTAATATAAACAAGAAAGTCAGTGAGAATGCCAACACTATCTTAAGTCCTGGGCTCTGCCCTTTCAGTTTTTAGCTTTGACTTTAAACCGAAATTATACAAATTAAAACTTCATTAAATAACTAGAACAAACAAACAAAGGTGATTTCGAACCGCCAGTCTTTCGGTTAGCAGTCAACCACTTTAACCAATGTGCCACCAAAAAAACCCGCTGCTGTCGAGTCGATCCCAACTCAGCGACCCTAGAGGACAGAGCAGAACTGCACATAGGGTTTCCAAGGAGCGGCTAGTAGATTCATACTGCCAACCTTTTGGTTAGCAGTGGAGCTCTTAGCCACTGTGCCACCAGGGCTTCTTAAATAACTAGAAAAAAACAAACAAAGGCCTTTTGTTCTTATTTCAAAGGTTCTAAAGTGATTTTCTACTTTGAAGAAAGAAAAAATAAATTCTTTAATGAGGCTATTTCTAATTTTGTTCTGATTTAGCCATGACACTGATATTACATAGCTTTTCTCAATGATCTATAGATAATAATTCACAAAATAAAGGCTCCATATTCTGGGTTAGAAATAATTTTCTAAATGCAAGAGGAAAATATGTAATTTGTCTTTACACAATTAATTCCATCCTATTTATTTTGCTGTGATCTCTTTAAAGGACTTTAAAATAGCATATTTTTTTAAAATAATACATTTTTCTCATATACCAACAGAAAGTAAAACACTATACGTCAATGCTACTGATTGTAAACTAAAATAGTTATGAGAGAGCAAGGTAAAATAAATAAAGTGAAGTTTCATTTACTCAAGTGTTGAGTGCTAGTTTCCTCAGCTGTCCATGCCAGGTGGTTTATTATGCAGCTTCTCATTCAGGTGAAAATATAGGAGTAGAATTCTTCAGGGAGCAAAATATTCCACAGTCCGTGTTGGTAAAGAGAACAGATTGACCTGAAGAGTCTCATATTGGAAAGAACAAGTCAATATAATTCTAACCAAAAAAAATCATAACTGTTCATCCTGCTACAAAGCTAACTAATAGCTACTAATTACAGAGTGCCTACTTAGTGGGGGGCATGGCATTTAAATAAGGTGATTTACTCATTCTATTATCCCATTTAAATGGTTGTCATGGATTGAACTGGGTCTCCCAAATGTGCATCAACTTGGTTAGGCCATGATTCCCAGTATTGTGTGACTGTCTACCATTTTGTCATCTGACATGATTTTCCTATGTGCTGTAAATCCTACCTCTATGATGTTATTGAGGCAGGATTAGAGGCAGTTATGTTAATGAGGGAGGATTCAATCTACAAGATTAAGTTGTATCTTGATTCAATTTCTTTTGAGATATGAAAGAGAGATGTGAGCAGAGAGACAGAGGACCTCCTACCACCAAAAATGAAAAACCAAGTGGGGATCGTGTCCTTTGGTCCTGGAGTCCTAAGCTGAGAAGCTCCTAGACCGGAGGAAGATTGATGACAAGGACCTTCCCCCAGAGCTGGCAGACAGAAAAAGCCTTCCCCTGGAGCTGGCACCCTAAATTCAGACTTCTAGCCACCCAGACTGCGAAAGAATAAATTTCGCTTTGTTAAAGCCATCCACTTGTAGCACTTCTGTTATATCAGCACTAGATGACTAAGACAATGGCAAAACTATCATTATAAGGTAGTTTCTCCCATCACATAGATGGGAAAACTGCAGGTTCAGAAGTCTCAATATCTCAAAGATACAAGCAGCTAAAAAATAATTAAACTAAGGTTCATCTGACTTGAAAAAGCTTATGATCTTTCTGCCAGGCATTGTTACATGTGAGTTTACAATTGCATGTAAATGCATGGGGGTTATGTTAACAATTTTAATGAGGAGCTTATTACCCAGAATTCAGGCAGCACTAACTCCCATCTCTTCTACCTTACAAGGACAATGGGCCCCCTTTCCTCCTTTTATTGATGCTAATTTCTTGCTCTTTAATATGAATTTCTGTATATTTAAAACTATTATACTTCATCTTGTACCAGTTCAAATTCATTTTTAGAATTTTCAGTCATGTTGTAGTATCTTTCAGCTCACAGACAGATGAAAAATACAATGACTGCAAGTGTTTCGTTTTTCTCTGTCATATTGCAAAAGAAGGAAGATTAATTCAGGCAATAAAAAAACTAGACCTTATAATTTCTTCAAGTTTAATTAAATCTGTTGCAGCTCTAAAAATCAAATTAATTTTTTTTCTCCATCCTCCTCTCACTTGCCTATTAATTTATTACAGCCGTTAGCCTCTCATTAATGAATCAGAAAATATCATCAATGCACTAGGGGTTTTAATCCTACAGTAGCCCTGGTCATATAAATGTACATGAATAAACCTGCGTCTAATATCCATTGACGTTTGTACAGCCCGTTTTTTTAACCAATACCACATCGTGAAAATTTTGTAGGACTAACACTTTAAAATATAAAATAACTTTTTCATCACTTCTATGAATTACATATGACTGGGTTGGTGGTAAAGAGCTACAGCTGCTAACCAAAAGGTCGGCAGTTAGAATCCACCAGGCGCTCCCTGGAAATTATGGGGCAGTTCTACTCTGTCCTATAGGGTCGCTATGACTCAACTCAACGGCAACAGGCAGCCATGGTGGCGGGGGGTGGGGGAGGGTATTTTAGACGGAATCAACTCAATGACAACAGGTTTGGTTTGGTTTGGGTTATTTAGGGCAATAACCAGACCAAAATTTAATATAAATTTAAGTACTGCTTTGACTATGGAAATAGAAAGTGGGAACGAGCAAAGGGGGGCAGACCTCTCACATGGTTGGAGGAATGGGAAGAAATAAACGAATAATGATGCTGTATTTTAAAGTATCATTAGTATCTATGAAGATAGCAATGTTATCAATAGTAGGGCTTTTAAGATTGTTTTTTCATTTTTCAGCGATTGATTATTAATCGACACAGTTTCATTAGAAAGCTGTTTCTGGAAGACAATGCTAGGATGCCAAGGGAAAGGAAGTTAAGTGTGTTAAGGTACTTAACACAATCATTATTATTATTATTATTAATTCAGCCTTAGGCTTTCTAAGATAGAATGTATTCCATGCATTTCATATAAAAGGTTAGGGGCCCTGGTGGCACAGTGGTTAAGCGCCCAGCTGTTAACTCAAAGGTCAGCAGTTTGAACTCATCAGCCTCTCCATAGGAGAAAGATGTGACAGTCTGCTTCAGTAAAGATTACAGCCTTGGGAACACTATGGGGCAGTTCTATTCTGTCCTATAGGGTCGCTATGAGTCAGAATTGACTCAACGGCAATGGGTTTGGTTTTTTTTTTTTTTGGTTTTATATAAAGTTTAGCATTCATGAAATATCAAGTCTCAGAAACATAAATTCTTTAATCCACTATTTCAGATATATTTATATGAAAGCAAAATCTAGTAAATGTTTTCACTATTACTTAACTAGTCCCAAATTCTAATCCCCTTCTGCCAAACAGATAATGGTTTCTCAATAAACAGTTCAATGTATTTATGTAAGGGATCTTTTCAAGGAACCCTCTGATCAAGCAAAGAGTTTGGCCAGCTGTTTTTATTTATTTATTTACAAATTAGCTATCAAATTTAGATGTTTCTTCTTGGGTTTTTTAAACAGTGACACTCAAAAGTATGGCAGAACTTCTCCAGGGACATTACCCTAAGCTTGATAACAATGATTAAAGTGCCACAAAAATTAGGGTTTCAATTTTAAGGTGAGAATATTCTTTCTTTCTAGTGGAATTTTCTGGGATAGATTTTTGGATTAAATAAAATCCAGCAATATATGATCCTATAGCTTTTTTCTTTTTTTTTTTATGTTAGCACTATTTTTAAAAGTATTCTAATTTATTTATTTTGGATGACAGCTAGTGTCTACTGGAGCTGATATGTATAAACTTATTCCTCCTGAAGAATATTACAGTAGCAGGAACCTGAGAAATTTTTCTCTTTTAAGGAAGAGCTCTTTATGTGGGAACGACCATCTATGAGTTCTTACCAGTGAAAAGGAAAATACACTAAATATCAGGCTACCGTCAACAAATTTTGTTTCATGCATCCAATAAAGCATTCAACAACAACTCCATGGCAGCAGTTAATTGCTTACATGTGATTTCCTCCTCCCTCCAAGCTCTATTTCTGGAAGACAATGCTAGGAAACCAAGGGGAAAGAAGTAAGTGTGTTATGGTACTTAACACAATTATATTCTTTATTGCACAACCAACTTATTTTTCTCATTTCATAGATAAAAGAAAGCTGAGGTCCAGAGAAATTAAATAACTTACCCAATCATACTAGTAATAGTAAAACACAAACAGGTTTGCCTAGTGTTAAAGCCTGTGCTCATTCCAGTACCAAGCAGCCCCCTTAGGTCAGTTATGACAAGGATGGTTTTCAAAAGAAATTATACTTGGACATTACGGGAAAATTTAAGGGACAACAAAAGAAGAAAAGGCAAATGCGAAGAAATAGAACAGATACAGAACACAGATTTTCGTTCCAAATTAACTAAAGCCCAGTTGAGACTACCATTCTTGGCACAAAATCCCATTCCTCCTCTTTACCTCAAGTCGGCCTAGGTTTAATGGAACTGTGAATGTCCTTACACTAAACAAGGTCGGGTTTGGGGGCGGCAGGCTTTTCAAGTTCCTTTAATGGAAGGCATGGTTTATACACCACTTGGCCATGGCATCTAGAAAAACACCTGACAAAAAATATTTGTTGAAAGAACTGATGAATGAATGAAATGAGTGAAAGGAGTCTGATAAAAGGGCGGCAGAGAGCCAGAGACTGTCTTTTATTTCCACTTGGGGTTTTCTTCCACAAGTAGAGCAGTCAATGGGATCTCAGTGGGCTATAAAGCTAATAGGTTACACATAAGAACCTTAATAATTTAAGGACTTTAGCATTTTACTCCTTCTCCCCAGCATTTGATAGATTACCTCGTGCATTGTAGACACTCAACAAACATTGTACAATAAGCGAATTAACGAATAAGCCAAGGATACAGGTTCCTTTCCTTCATGAGGATAAGGCAATATTCTCAGCAAAGATTCCCATGAGGTTAGGAAAGTCTGTGAGACTAGAAACCCCCAGTGAGCTTGAGATGGAAGAGAGAAAATCTTCTGCAGCAAGAGATTTCTAAGAATGACAGTTGGACCTGACCAGGGGTGTGCCAGTCACAGCCAACACAGAAAACTTAGTGGAATCACAAGATGACAAAGAATTCATCACTCACATAGGCAGCAAGTGGGAAGTACTGACTTTTCAATAAAGTATCGATCATTCGGCACGCACCAAAGATCAGAATAACCTAACATGTCAGCCATAATGACAGCAGAAGGCGGTCCGTGCCCCCAGGTAAAGGAGATGTGGCTAAAAATGGGAGAGGGCATAGTACATCACACATGGAGACCTTCAATAAGTTATGGACAGGATAGTAAAAGGAAGGGAGGCATGGAGGGAGGATCAGATCCTCTTATCAGACTCTTCACTCATTTCATTCATTCATCAGTTCTTTCAACAAATATTTACTGAGTGTCATATACCCGTCTTAGTCATCTAGAGCTGCTATAACAGAAATACCACAAGTGGATGCCTTTTAACAAAGAGAAATTTAATCTCTCACAGACCAGTAGGCTACAAGTCCAAATTCAAGGCATCAGCTCCAGAGGAAGGCTTTCTCTCTCTCGGCTCTGGAGAAATGTCCCTGTGATGCATCATTCTTCCCTTGGTCTGGGAGCATCTCAGAGCGGGAACCTCAGATCCAAAGGACATGCTCTGCTCTCGGCACAGCTTTCTTGGTGGTATGAGGTTCCCATGTGTCTCTGCTCACTTCTCTCTTTCATATCTCGAAAGAGACTGGCTTAAGACACTATCCAATCTTGTATACCTCATCAATATAACTGCTGCTAATCCATCTTATTAGATCATAGTGATTGAATTTACAACACATAAGGAAATCACATCAGATTACAAAATGGTACACAATTATACAATACTGGGAATAATGACCCAGAAAAGTTGACAGATATTTTGGGGGGACACAATTCAATCCATGACAACTCCTAGTACCCCTAAAATCTGCCTAGTCTGCAGTATTACTAGCTACTCCTTTCAAGGAGTTTTAGTTACTGGGTTGCCCAGAGTGTTTCGTTATAAGGTGGTGGTCTTATCTATTAGGTATTTACACAGCCCAGATTCAGAAACCAGCACGACAGAAAAACTATAGTAGAATACCATTTAGGACCCTCAGCAAAAAAAGACCTTAATGGCCATTGTTCATTATTCCCGAGTCAAAAGTTACAGTATTCAGCACCCTGTGTTCTTCCTTTATCGAACTTCTAAATGTCAACAGATGTGATTAATAATTTAATGTCTGTCTTCCCATCAGACTTAAGCTCTTTTTGGTCAGGAACTAAGTCTGTTTGCTAAATGCTGTGCGCCTGGGAGCTAACAGTCTCTGGATTTAGGGAAGTGCTAACGTACATTCATTAAATAAATGAATAAATGACTTAAAAATTTCTAAGTGCTATTATCTGTTCTGACTATAAAGATAAAAAGGGCATATTTGGTGTTTTTAAGTAAATAAAGGGAGTACCAAGTGTCATTCTGTATCACATATAGTCTACAGAAAAATCAATTTCAAGAAATCTGCCAGGGCTTTAAGACATATATTAATCTGACAGATGGGATAGGAGATTACATATTGTAGCCTGCAATTCTAAAAGTCAATTTAGCCCAAACTTTTCACTTGGCAAAAGAATAAACTGTGCTTATCTTGGTTAAGTGATTCCAAATCCCTTACCCTAAGCACAGATATAGCTATCTGAATCCAATTGAGAACAGAGTTATTCTGGGTACTTTAGTTTGCACGATAGCTAAGACCTATTGCTCATGGATTCCTGCAGTTCAAATCCACACAGAAGTGCCTCTAAAGAAAGGCCTGGCAATCTACATCTGAAAAACCAGCCACTGAACACGCTATGGAGCACAGTTCTACCCTGACACACATGGGGTCTCCATGAGTCGGAGTTGACTCAACAGCAACTAGTACCGGTATTGCTGATGGAAGAACTTATAAAAGGTGCCATGTACTTCCTTCCCTGATTACACAGAGTATGTGAAACATATAGGCTTAATTATGCTTTGTGGCACTGGATGGTAAAGTCCAAGGGTATCTGTTGTAAGTCAAGTACATAGTGTCAATGTTCCTGGACATTTTGGCATTTATTTTTGCTTCTGAAATATCTTTTTGACTTACTTTCTAGCTCTTGGTTGTCATCCAGATAAGTGAAAATGCCAGGAGAAAAAAAAAAAAACCTGTTACTAAAGTTCAGTGGTAGAAATGGCACTGAAGCACAGATCTTTGGTTCTTCACTAAATGTTCTCTTAAAAATGCAGTTCATCTTAGCAAATGATTTATCTTTTTTTTACTCAGAATGTGTAGTTCCTACACAGTGTTTCACAGTAATCCTTTCTTTGTATATGATGCTCTGTACTTTATATTTACAAATATTATTTCAACTGATCTTCAATGAACTTTTTGATACAGATAGAAGTTATTACTTTCTTTCTACAGATAAGAACACTGTATCTGGAAAGTTCGTGTGGTAAGTTCACGATGACGAAGCTAGTAAATGGCACACATTGGACTCAAACATCAGCCCCTTCAATCCCAGAACTCTTCTGTTATTACAGTGAGATGGCTAAAGTTTTTATTATTTTATTGTGCTTTAGGTGAAAGTTTACAGTGCAAATTAGTTTCTCATTTATACATAGTTTTGTGACATTAGCTGCAATCCCCACAACGTGTCAGCACTCTCCCCGTTTTCCTTTGAACTCTGGGTTCCCCATGTCCATTTGTCCAGTTTTCTTGTCTCTTCCTGTCTTCTTGTCTTTGCTTTTGGGCAAGTGTTGCCCATTTGGTCTCCTATACTTGACTGAACTCTGAAGCACTTTCCTCAAGTGTGTTATTGTTTGTTTTATAGACCTGTCTAATCTTTGGCTAAAAGGTGGACTTTGAGAGTGGCTTCAGCTCTGAGTTAGCAAGGTGTCCAGGAGCCATAGTCTTGGGGGTTTCTCCTGTCTGTCATACCAGTAAGCCTGGTCTTTTTTTGTGTGTGTGAATTTGAACTTTGTTCTATATTTTTCTCCCACTCTCTCCAGGACCCCCTTATTGTGATCCCTGTCTGAGTGGTCAGTGGTGATAGCCAGGCACCAGCTAGCTTTTCCGGGCTTAGTCTAGTGTAGGCTGTGGTTCATACAGTCCATTAGTCCTTTGGGCTAATATTTTCCTTGTGTCTTTGGTTTTCTTCATTCCCCCTTGCTCCGACAGGATGGGACGAATAGATGTATCCTAGATGGCCACTTGCAAGCTTTTAAGACCTAGACACTACTCACCAAAGTAGGATGTAGAACATTTTATGAACTATGTTATGCCAATTGACCTAGGTGTCCTCCGAGACCATGGTCCCCAGCACTCAACCCCAGTAACTCGGTTCCTCATGGTGTTTGGATGTGTCTAGGAAGCTTCTATGACTTTGCTTTGGTCAAGTTGTGCTGCCTTCCACTATATTGTGTGTTGTCTTTCCCTTCACCAAGTTAACACTTGTCTACTATTAGTGATTTTCCCTCCCCACCCCTCCCCGCCCACATAACAATCAAAGATTTTTTTTTTTCTGTGTGTAAATCTTTACTTGGGTTTTTATAACGGTTTCATACAATATTTGTCCTTTCATGATTGATTTGTTTCACTCAGCATAATGCCCTCCAGATTCATCCATGCTGTGAAATGTTTTGAAGAGTCATCATTGGTCTTTATCATTGCGTAGTATCCTACTGTGTGTATGTACCATAATTTGTTTCCCATTCATCTGTTGATGGGCACTTACAGTTGTTCCCATTTTTTGCTATTGTGAATAATGCTGCAATGAACATGGGTGTGCATATGCCTGTTCATGTGACGCCTCTTACTTCTCTAGGATATATTCCTAGAAGTGGGATTGCTGGATCATATGGCATTTCTATTTCTAGCTTTTTAAGAAAGCACCATAACGTTTTCCAAAATGGTTGTACCATTTTACGTTCCCACCAGCAGTGCATAAGAGTTCCAAGCTCCCTGCAGCCTCTACAACATTTATTATTTCGTGTTTTTTGGATTTGTGCCAGTAATGTTGGGGTGAAATAGTATCTCACTGTAGTTTTGATTTGCATTTCTCCAATTGCTAATGATTGCAAACATTTCTTCATGTGTCTGTTAGCTGCCGGAACATCTTTTTTGGTGAAGTATCTGTTCATACCCTTTGCCCATTTTTTAATTGGTTATTTGTCTTTTTGTTGTTGAGGTGTTGAAGTATTCTATAGATTTTAGAGATCAGACCCTTGTCAGATATGTCACAGCCAAAAATTATTTTTCACTCTGTAGGTTCTCTTTTTATTCTTTTGGTGAAGTCTTTTGATGAGCCTAAGTGTTTAATTTTTAGGAGCTCCTAGTTACCTAGTTTATCTTCTGGTGTTTGTGCATTGTTAGTTATGGCTTGCATTGTATTTATGCCATGGAATTAGGGCCCCTAGCGTTGTCCATATTTTTTCTTCCATGATCTTTATCATTTTAGGTTTTATATTTAGGTCTTCAATTCATTTTAAGTCAGTTTTTGTGTATGGTGTGAAGTATGGGTTCTGTTTCATTGTTTTATAGATGGACATCCAGTTTTGCCAGCACCTTTTGAAAAAAGACTGTCTTTCCCCATTTAATGGACTTTGGACCTTTGTCAAAGATCAGCTGACCATAGGTGGATAAATTTACACCTGGGTCCTTGATTCTATTCCATTGGTCTATGTCTCTGTCGTGTACCAGTACCAGGCTGTTTTGACTACCATGGCTGCAGAGCAGGTTCTGAGATCAGGTAGTGTGAGGCCTCCTACTTTGTTCTTTTTCTTCAGTAATGCTTTGCTTATCTGAGGCCTCTTTCCTTTCCATATAAAACTGGTGATTAGTTTTTCCATTTCATTAAAGAATGCTGTTGGTATTTGGATTGGGATTGCATTGTATCTGTAGACTGCTCTGGGTAGAACTGACATTTTCAGAATGTTGAATCTTCCTATCCATGAGCATAGTATGTTTTTTCATTTATCCAGGTATCTTTTGGTCTCTTGCAATAGTGTGTTGTAGTTTTCTTTATATAGGTCATTTATGTCCCTGGTTAGGTTTACTCCTAAGTATTTTATATTTTTAGGGACTATTATGAATGGTATTATTTTCCTGATTTTCTTTTCAAAGTTCTCTTTGTTGGTTTATAAGAATCCATCCGATTTTTGTATGTTGATCTTGTATCCTGCTACTCTTCTGAATCTATTAGTTCCAACAGTTTTCTTGTGAAATCTTTGGAGTTCTTTATGTATAGAATCATATCATCTGCTAATAGGGATAGTTTTACTTCTTCCTTTCCAATTTGGACACCCTTTCTTTGTCTTTATTAGTCTTTTGAATTATATATCAGATAGTTCCATTACCTTTTCTTCTACCGGAAGGTTATGTGATTTTTTATTTTGGTCACTTGCTGGAGCCATTTTGTCCGTTTTTTTTTTTTATTTTTATTTTTATTTTTTAATGTTTTGATAATGTCTGCTGTCTCTGAGACATTTAGGTATTACTTTCTTACTGATTGATTGTATGTTCATTTGTTTCATCCTGCTTTTTTGTCTTGTTTGATATGTCAGGGTGGGTGGGCCAGGCATGCTTTGCTACTTGTTCATCTGTGGGCATGACAGCACTCACCACCTTGTCTGGATGGGCAGGGCAGCAGAAGGCAGGGCAAGCCCACTTTGCTGTACACTGATTTGGCAAGGTAGCTGAGGGTGGACTGGGCAGGTGCAGTCTGCCTCCTGATGTTGGTCCAGCAGTGTGGAAGCATTCATGGCTCTTTGCCAAAAGGCAGGCATGTCGGACAGGGAGCTGTACGGGCTTGCTTCCCATCTGCAGCAGCCTGTCGACTGGCGGGAGAGGAGGGGCAGTGCAGATTCGGTGTGGCGGTGAGCCTGAGCGCTGGGATGCTCTAGCTGGGGAGGCATGGTGGGTTCTGGTAGGAAGGGGTGGTGACATATGGGCTAGATGGAGGGGGGGAAGAGAGAGAAAGAAAAACAGGGTAGCTGGCTGGTGGGGGTGGGGCAGTCCTTGGGGCCAGTGGAGGGGGGAGGTAGCATATGGTGCTAGGTGGGAGGTAGAAAGAAAAAAGCAATAAAAATAAGTGGTGGCATCATAGTAGGGGCCAGTGGATGGGGTCGAGGTGGACACTCTATTCACAGTGGCATGGTAGGGGCTAGCAGGAAGTGGGGGAGGTGGTGTACAGGACTAGGCGGGGGGAGAAAGAAAAGAAAGGAAAAAAGAAAAAAATGGTGGTGCAGCGGAGGCCAACAAGTGGGGGTGGGGCAGACCTGTGGGCAGGTAGGAAGGGAGGGGAGGTGGCTTACAGGGCTAGGTGGGAGGGAAAAAAAAAAGGAAAAAAGAGAAAAATAAATAATAGAAGATTTTAAAAACTAATGGCACAGTAGGGGCCGGTGAGTGGGAACAGGGCGGACCCATGGACAGTGGGAAGGGAGGTGAGGTGACATACAGGGCTAGGTGGGAGGGAGAAAGAAAACAAGAGAAATACACACAAAAAAATGGCAATGTGGCAGGAGCTGGTGGGTGGAGGCAGGGTGGACCCAGGGCGGTGGCAAACTAGTGGTTCTCTAGCCACAGCAGTGCAGTGAGGGCCAGTGGGAAAGGGGAGGAGGTGGCATACGGGGCTAGGTGGAAGAAAGGAAGAAAAGGAAGAAAGAAAATGGTGGTGTGGTGCGGGCTGCTGGTGGGGGTGAGGCAGACCTGGGGCAGCAGAGGGCTAGTGCAATGGTAGCTCTCTAGCTGCGGTGTGGCAACATCTGGTGGGAGTGGGGGAGAGGTGGCATAAGGGGCTAGGTGAGAGGGAGAAATAAAAGGAAGAAACGGAAAAATAAATTATTAAAAATAAACTGGCAGCATGGTGGTGGCCGGCCAATGGGGGCGGGGTGGATTCGAGGGTTGGTAGGAAGGGAGGGGAGGTAACATATGGGGCTAGGTGGGAGGGGGAAAGAAAAGACAGTGAAAGAAAAAAAAAGGCAGCATAGCAGAAGATAGTGGGGTGGGACAGGGCAGACCCAGGATGGTGACAGGCCACTAGCTGTCTAGCTTCTGAGAAGAGTAGGGGGTCGGCGGTAAGGAGGAAATGCAGTGTATGGGGCTAGGTGGGAGGGAGAAAGAAAAGGAAGAAAGGGAAAAAAAGAAAAAAAATGCCATGGCGGGAGCTGGTGGGTGGGGGTGGGGCAAACCTGGGGTGGTGGCAGACCAGTGGCTCTCTAGCCACAGCAGTGCAGCAGAGTCCAGTGGGAGGCAAGGGAGGTGGCATACAGGGGTAGGTGGGAGGGAGAAAGAAAAGAAGGAAGAAAAAAAAAGGCACCACAGAGCAGGAGCAGGCAGGTGGGTGGCGTGGCAGGAGGCAGCCGGTGGGGGTGGAGAAGACCTGGGTTGGCAGGGCCGGTGGCTCTCTAAACATGGCAGTGGCGGGGTCCAGCGGGATGAGGGAGAGGTGGCGTACTGGACAGAAGGGTGAAGGCTGGGAAAACTTGTTTCTCTGGTTACTGGTGCTCTGTCTCCTATTGGGAGCTCCATGGAGTTGCCTTCCTGTACTCTCTGTCTGGGGTTGTTACTGGCTCTATTCCAAGATGGCGACGCTGTGCTGTGTTAGTTGGCAGGGAACCTCCACTCCATATCGCTCCTCGTTTTCCATTTTCCATCAGTTTCTTCTTCCATTCGGTGCTTAGTCTAGTTCTTTATCCTCTCATTTGATGCTTAAGGTTCCAGGATTGACGCTTGTATCTGTTTTACTTAGTTTTTTGGGTCTTTGCTGCAGAGGGACAGCATGTTGTGTCTGTCTAGAGCATCACGTTGGCTCTGCCCCCCACAATGGCTAATGTTACGTGTCAACTTGGCTAGGCTATAGTGCTCAGTTGTTTGGCCAAATACTAGTCCAGACAGTGTTATGGGGTAGTTACTTAATAACATTTTTATTAATACATAATTTAATATGATTAAATTGGTTGGCCTTAAGTAAAGCAGATTACCTCCATAATATGGGTGGGCCTCATGCAATTTGTTGAAGGCCTTAAAAACAAAACAAAAGTTATCCCTAAGGTATGTTCTGCCTCCAGATTATAAATAGACATTTTGCCAGAACTCCCTCACTTCTTACTCTTCACTCTTCCCATCACCTGACCCAAGACTGTAGAAGTTTCCAGCCTGTTGTCTGACCTACCGTGTTTAGACTTGTCAGCCCCCCACAACTGCGTGAGCCAATCTCTTAAGTATCTGTGTGTGTTTGTATATGTAATTACTAGAGAACCCTAAGACATACAGGTACATAGTTTTGATAATATGAATTAGTGGAGAAAAGCTAATCTACAAGAGCTAAACAAACTAAAAGTGTGTACTTGTTGAATTTCAGACAAACATCCAACTTCATTACTTCTCCAAATTCGTATTTCTAAACAGGGAAACATTTTAAGAAAAATATGTACAATTTACATATTTTAAATGCATAAATGTTTTCTGCACATCTTAGCTTCTAACCATGGTATGCTCTGGGCCTATTTTATTCTCAAACCAGAAAATGGAAAGGCAAATCTCTAAGAGAGTATTAAGCACCCACTATACGCAGCACTGTAAATAAGCACTGTAACATTCTGTATTATCTATGAACTCACAATTACTGTGACATTTGGTGCTGTAAAAAGCTGAAAATGGTGCATTACCTCCTTTAAGAACATAATCACCCTGTGAATGGACCATAAAACTGCTATCAGGGTCACACAAACTGTGTACCCATAGCCCCCTTGCACTATCATCTATGTGTCATTGACCAACCAGACAAATTATGCTGCTAGTATTGATTCTTTTGAGTTATGCCTTATGGTCTCTAGACCTTGTATTTCAATATAAAATATTTACTATCTGTAGAAAGACAATATGCTAAATTGCCATCGGCCATTAACACATAGCACTAAACGAATTTCTTAGTCTTCATTCATTGCTACAACTAACTGCATTTGAGGCTTAGAAACAAGGTGATTTTAACAAAAGAAAAAGGAGATTTTGGAGCATTAGGAAGCCTGAGCCAGGGTAAAGCTTACTGAGGGTGCTACAGTGGGGTTCCTGGGCTACCAGGTTCAGATTAGGGATAAAGCAAGGCAAAGGGGAAGAGAGCAGTAGAAAGTTTATATGTGGGGAGGGAGGCACAGGGGAATAGAGGATGCTGAAATGGGGTAGAAGAAAGTGAAGAATGAAGAGAAAGTCAAAAGGCCAAATATAAACTTGACAATTTTGATTAAGGCTGTCCGCGTTTTTGGAGAGATGATGGATTTCTGTGAAAGAATGATATTGATACATTGTTCTTAGCACGGCTTTAAACATTTTGTTAAAAGACTGCCTGTTTTACATACTCAGCACAAACGCTTTTTAATGAAACTACTAATATGTAAAGATTATTTATTTATGTTTCTCAAACAAAAATGCTATTGTATCAACACCACTGGGTACGCTTTGTCCCGTCTGATTTTCTAATTAGCAATTCTTAGCATGATTAAATGCTAAATACACAGCTGGGACTGGAGAGTGAGGCTTCAGCTGGTAGTAACCAGTAGTGCCTAATACTGATTTTTTTTTTTTTAACAGAAAAACAAAAGTACTAAAATACTGGATATAAAACTTTTGAGGCCCTACTCAGCTGAAAGGGGCAAAGTTGTCAATATAAGCACTCAAGCTAATTATGTACAACATATATAATAAAGCTAAAAGCTATGTAGTATTTCTCATCTCTGTTGAAAAGCTATTTGACTAAACAGAAAATAAGCTTCACCCAAGTAGCTTATTTAGTTGAAGTTGCATATATTACATATTATGTATGATTTACATTAAATTATCATAATTAAAATAGACTTTAAATTTATTGCTAAACATACCTAGAGGGATAAGCTAAACCATCTGTGTTCAAACACTATTATCAGAAGCCCATATAATTTTTCAAAAAAGGGACCTTTTTGCATTCAACTGAAAATAAGTATTGTATATTCTAGTACACAAATAACTTCACTTTGTATCTTTATCTAATTTTCTTCCTTATAATATCTAACAATTTTAAATAGTTGAAAACAATGTAGATTTTTCTATTTTTTAACAAAAAACTGACCCAAATTACACATCAGTATAAATTTCTACCCTTAAATCTGTAAAGATTCTATAAGCAAGACTCATTTATAAAGTTTTATTTATGAAACAAGCTACTTAAAACTCAACAGAAACAACTATAAGCTGAAAAGAGAACAAAAAAAGCAAAGTTTGGTAAGCATTGTTAACAGGAAAAAAAAAGCCAAGCTCATTGCCATCGAGTCAATTCTGACTCATAGTGAACCTGTAAGGCAGAGTAGAACTGTCCCGTAGGGTTCCAAGGAGCGCCTGACGGATAAACTGCCGACCTTTATGGTTAGCAGCCAAACTCTTAACCGCTACGCCACCAGGGTTTCCAACAGAAAGCAAAGAAGTGTTAAGTGCCTTGGGACTGATTATTCTTTTATGTTTAGTTATAACTAAGCCAAGTTTTCATGAATCTAAGTGTTGGAAGCATGGTGGGCAAATTCACTCCTTTTACTACTTTATATAGTATTCAACTAAGTATGAGCTTTACCACAATGATAGCAAATTTGCAAAGGCGTTCAACACTTCCCTATAGTTTCAATTTTTGCCTTTTAGAGGAAACATATTTTACAAAATTCTATTCACAAATACTCTACATCAAAAGTTTAAAGATACACTTTTAAGGAAAACACTGACGAATGGTCAGAGCTCCCATCCTGATAATTTCATCCAGGCACCTTTCCTAATAATATGGTTCAACTGTGAATGTAGAAGTGGGGAGAGGGGGGAGAAAACGAAAACTCTGGAGTTAGAGGATATAGAAAAATAAAAATACAGTTGTTACAAATAAAGAATGCAGACTTCAAAAACAAAAAAAAGCCACAACACAGACAAACCAAAAGTTATAAATGCTCAGAATTGGCAGCACAAAAGGAAAGCTCTCTCCTGACTTGTATTGTGGCAGTCTGAACGCCCCCAAAAAATTGTGCCAAAGAGTTTAGAAAACAAATATACAATAAAAGGAAACACACACACATACACACAAAACAGCAAACTTCAGGTAACTATTTTGGATTGCAAACAAAGACAAATTTATGTTCAAACAATCCGATAAAATAACCATTTGGAAACTGAAAAAAAAAAAAAGTTTAAAGATACAATTTTTAAAAAGCGAGGAGAAATCAAGTTATGTATGTGGATCGACGTGTTTTAAAATTCTGTTTGAAATTACACTCCAAGAAAAATCCTTCAACAAAAAAGCAGTAATTCAATTATATTTCCAGGAAAAAAAAATACGCATTTTCTCCATTTTGCAAAATAAAACCAATGATAGTTTGAATTTCTAATCAGAAGTTGTTTTAAAAAGTAAAAATAACTCGTCTTAAAAGATTAGACTGGACTGTGGGACATTAAATGATACTCGTGAAGAGTGTGCTTCTTAGCTCAAGTAGATACATGAGACCAAATGGGCAGCTCCTGTCCAGAGGCGAGATGAGAAGGCAGAGAGGGTCAGGAGCTGGTTGAATGGACACCAGAAATCTTGGGTAGAAAGGAGGAGTGTGCTGTCACAGTATAGGGAGAGCAACTAGGGTCACATAACAATGTATGTATAAATTTTCATATGAGAGACTAACTTGAATTGTAACCTTTCACTTAAAGCACAACAATTAAAACATAAATAACTCATCTTAAAGCTATTCCCAATTACTGCTTATGATTTATCAAAAAACCAAAGCTTCACTAGGATATGGATTGTAAAATCAAGACACATCCTCTACTATGCCTAAAACTTGTCCATTCTCTGCAAGTTCCAAGCTTTATGAACTACTGCTTAAAATACACCACAAAGAGAAGTCTGCTTGACTTTGGTTCTGTTAACAACTGCACCAGAAAGAAAAATACAGGTTAAGAATAAAAGTCTATGGCCTGACAGAGACTGGAGAAACCCCCAGAGTATGGCTCCCAGACACCCTTTTAGCTCAGTAATGAAGTCACTCCTGAGGTTCACCCTTTGGCCAAAGATTAGACAGCTCCATAAAACAAAACTAGACTATGGGGCACAAGAGCCCAGTACAAGGACTAGAAGGCAGGAGGGGACAGGAAAGCTGGTGATAGGGAACCCAAGGTTGAGAAGGGAGAGTGCTAACATGTCGTGGGGTTGTTAACCAATGTTATAAAACAATATGTGAAGTTAAGAAGTTTCCTGAATACAACCAAACACTTCGAGGGACAGAGTAGCAGGGGTGGGGGTCTGGGGACCATGCTTTTAGGGAATATCTAGGTCAACTGGTGTAACAAAGTTTATTAAGAAAATGTTCTGCATCCTATTTTGGTGAGTGGCGTCTGGGGTCTTAAAAGCCAGCAAGTGGCCATCTAACATGCATCAATTGGTCTCAACTCACCTGGAGTAAAGTAGAATGAAAAACACTAAAGACACACGGAAAGTATTAGTCCAAGAGGCAGAAAGGGCCACATAAACCAGAGACTGCATCAGCCTGAGACCAGAAGAGCTAGATGGTGCCCAGCTACCACCAATGACCGCCCCCAACAGGGAACACAACAGAGAATCCCTGATGGACCAGGAGAAAAGTGGGGTGCAGAACTCAAATTCTAGTAAAAAGACCAGACTTAATGGTCTGATGGAAGACTGGAGGAACCCCAGAAAGCATGGCCCCCGGACTCTCTGTCAACCCAGAACCAAAACCATTCCTGAGGCCAATTCTTCAGACAAAGATTAGACTGGACTATGGAACATAAAATGATACTCGTGAAGAGTGTGCTTCTTAGCTGAAGTAGATACATGAGACTAAATGGGCAGTTCCTGTCTGGAGGTGAGATGAGAAGACAGAGAGGGTCAGGAGCTAGTTGAATGGACACGGGAAATCAGGGGTGGAAAGGAGGAGTGTGCTGTCACAGTATAGGGGGAACAATTAGGGTCACATAACAATTTGTGTATAAATTTTTGTATAAGACTAGAATTGTAAACTTTCACTTAACATGCAATAAAATAAAAATTAAAAAAAACAAAAACAATGTGTACTGTTTAATGAGAAACTATTCTGTAAACGTTCATCTCAAATATGATAAAAAAAAATTAAAGAAAAAAAAGAACAAAAGTCTGTATTTTAATGAAGGACTGGTGCTCAAAACGCCCCATTCACATCATTGCTGAAGTGGAAGAAAGAAAAAAAAAAATCCAAATCTCATCCACCGACCCTCTCACAATTTAGTGAGAAAGAAACTGGGACCTAGAAAGGTAAAACAATCTTCCCAAGGACCTAGATTCAGACTTTGAATATATTCACCTGGGTCCCAATGAGCGCTCTTCCAACTCGAACAGAGCACTGTTACCACACATGTAAGTGGAAAGTATGAATTTAACTTTTCGTCACTAACCTACAGAACAACTAAATCTGTCCAGTGACATATGATTATGTGCAGATGTATGTAACTAGTGGAGCCCCGGTGGCACAGTAGTTAAGAACTCAGCTGCTAACCAAAAAGTTGGCAGTTCGAATCCACCAGCCACTCCTTGGAAACTCTATGGGACAGTTCTACTCTGTCCTATAGGGCTGCTATCAGTCAGAATCGACTTGACGGCAATGGGTCTGATTTGGTTTGGTTTGGTACCTAAGTAACACATGAAAACATCTGATTCAGCAGCAATGATAACCAGCAGAACTTCCTTTCTTGAAACACTTTTTTTTGTTTTAAATTCTGAAACACCACTTTTTCCTGGTTACCCTTTAATTCTCAGGCCATGATTTCTCAGAATCCTTGTAGGCTCCTCTTTCTCTACTCAGTCTCTAAATGGTGGAATATTTCGAGCTCAGGCATAAGTCGTCTTCTTTTCTATTTCTACACCTCTCTGTAAGTAATTTCATTTATTCCCATGGCTTTAGTATAATCTCCTTGGAGATAACACTCACATTTCAATACCTAGCCCTGACTTTTCCTATAAACTCCAGGCTCACATATTCAAATATCACTCTGACATTTGCACTTGGATATCTACAGGTTTCTCAAATTCAGTATGCCCAAAACTAAACAAGGTATTTTTCCCTCAAAAGCCTGTTCATCCCTCAGTCTGAAAATGTCATCAAGAAAATGCCATCCACCAGCTCCTCAAGCAGGGATCTTCTTGTTTTCTTAGATTCCCCAATCATCCAACCCTACGCCAGCCAATTCCAACTCCAAAATATACTTGGAATCATCTCTCTTCTGATCATCTCCATAGCCAGCAACTCATCAGTTTCCTGAGTGATTGGGACATTCACTCAATTGGTCCTCGTTGTCTCCCCACTTCCCCTCCTATAATACTTTCTCCAAAAAGTGTCCAGAGCAATCCTTACTAAAAGTAAATCCAATCATGTTTAAACCCACTTAAATCCTTAGAACAAAACCTAAACCCCTGACCAGTGTACAAGCCCTGAATGATATGATCTCTGCTCAACTCTAAAAACTCACTAGAGCCACCTTTGCCCTAACCCTGCTGACCTTGCCTGATCTTCAAAACTTAAGCTCTTTCTTGCTTTAGGATAGTGTGCTTGTGTTCGCTGCCTGGAATGCTCCTCCTACACTGGCTGGTTCCACCTTCTAATAAGGCCCCTCTCTGACCACCTAAGAACTCTCCTCCATACTTGTTCTCTATCACTGTATCATGTGAGTTTCTTTCACAGCATTTCAGAGTTGCAATTATACATCTACCTATTTATGTACATCTTTATTCTGCATTTCCCCCACTGGACTATAAGCAGCATGAACAAAGGCACTATGACACTGTCAGCATGCTGCAAGCTCAGTGCCTGGCATACAGTACACACTCAATAAATGTGCATTAAATGTATAACTAAATAGCTATCTATTCGAGTCCCTGGGTGATGCAAACAGTTAAAGCACTTGGCTTCTAACTGAAAATTTGCAGGTTTGAGTCTACACAGAGGCACCTCAGAAAAAAGGCCTGGTGATCTACTTCTGAAAAATCAACCATTGAAACCATATGGAGCATAGTTCTTTGACACACATGGGGTCACCATGAGTCAGAATCCACTGGAAGGGAACCGGTACTTGTGCTGGGGTTTTTCTTAAAGATATATGCAAATTAAATCTTTTTAAGGACTACACAAAGGCCTTTTCTCTAAATCTAATTGAGTATAATACAATTCAATAGATACTTACTAAGTATTTGCTACATTAAATGACAGACAAGTGGTAGATGCTGGAAGCTATGCCACAGGTATTTCAAATACCAAGTCACCCATGGTAAAGAGGTCTTGGCAGAGCTTCCAGACTAAGACAGACTAGGAAGAAGGAGCCGGCAATCTACTTCTGGGAGAAAAAACAAAGCCAGAGAAACCTTATGGATGACAGTGAAATATTATCTGATATAGTACTGGATGATTAGCCGCTCAGGTTGGAAGGCACTCAAAATACGAATGGGGAAGAGCTATCTCCTCAAATAGAGTAGACCTTAATGAAGTCGATGGAGTATAGCTTTCAGGACCTTCTTTTGCTGATGTGGCAGGACTCAAATGAGAAGAGCTGCAAACATTCATTACTAATCAGAACTTCGAATATTTGAAGAACGAATCAAGGAAAATTGGAAGTCATCAAAAATGGAATGCTTGAAGATCCATGTCCTAGGCATTGGTGAGCTGAAATGGACTGGTATTGGCCATTTTGAATTGGACAGTCAGATGGTCTTACTATCCTGGGAATGATAAACTGAAGAGAAGCAGTGTCTCATTTATCATCAAAAGGAAAATTTTAAGATCTATCCTGAAGTATAATGCTATCAGTGACAGGATACTATCCATACATCTACAAGGAAGGCCAATTAATATCACTATTATTCAATTTATTCACCAACCAGTAATGACAAAGATAAACATATTAAAGATTTTTACCAACTTCTGTAGTCTGAAATTGATCAAACATGCAGTCAAGATACAATGACAATTACTGGTGATTGGAAAGCGAAAGTTATAATCAAGGAAGAAGGATCAGTAGTTAGAAAATATGGTCTTGGTGATAGAAACAATGCTGAAGATCGCATGATGGAATTTTGCAAGACCAATGACTTATTCATCGGAAATACTTTTCTTCAACAACATAAACAATGACTATACACACGGATCTTGCCAGATGGAATACACAGGTAGCAAATCGACTATATCTGTGGAGGAGACGATAAAGAAGCTCTAATCACCCAGTCAGAACAAGGCCAGGGGTTGACTGTGGAACAGACCACCAATTGCTCATATGCAAGTTTAAGTTGAAGCTGAAGAAAATTAAAGTAAGTCCACAAGAGCCAAAGTAAAACCTTGAGGGTATCCCACCTGAATTTAGAGACCATCTCAAGAACAGATTTGTTGCATTGAACACCAATGCCCAAAGACCAGAAGAGTTGTGGGATGACATAAAGAACATCATACATAAAGAAAGCAAAAGGTCATAAAAAGACAGGAAAGAAAGAAAAGACCAAAATAGATGTCAGAAGAGACTCTGAAACTTGTTTTCGAACACAAAAAGGATAAAGCAAATGGAAGAAATGATGAAGTAAAAGAGATGAGGAGAAGATTTCAAAGGGCTGCTCAAGAAGACAAAGTAAAAGGATTATAATGACATGTACAAAGACCTGGAGTTAAAAAACCAAAAGGGAACAACACGCTCAGCACTTCTCAAGCTAAAAGAATTGAAAAAAATTCAGCCCTCAAGTTGCCAATAGTGAAGGATTCTATGGGCAAAAAATTGAACAACATAGGAATCATCAAAACAAGATGGAAGGAATACAGAGAGTCATGGTACCAAAAAGAATCAGTCAGCATTCAATCATTTCAGGAGGTAACATTCATTTCAGGAGGTAACATGATCAACAACGGATGGTGCTGAAGGTTAAGTCCAAGCCACACTGAGGGCACTGGAGAAAAATAAGGCTCCAGGAATTGATGGAATGAATACAAACTGAGATGCTTCAACAAATGGATGCAACACTGGAATACCCACTTGTCTATGCCGAGAAATTTGGAAGACAGTTACCTGGGCAACCGACTGGAAGAGATTCATATACATGCCCATTCCAAAGAAAGGTGATCAAACAAAATGCAGAAATTGTCTAATAATACCATTAATATCACATGCAATAAAATTTTTCTGAAGATAATTCAAAAACAGTTGCAGCAGTACATTGACAGGGAATTGCCAGAAATCCAAGCTGGATTTAGAAGAGGACATGGAATGAGAGACACCATTGCTGATGTCTGATGGATCTTGGCTAAAAGCAGAGAATACCAGAAAGATGTTAACCTGTGTTTTATTGACTATGCAAAGGCATTCCACTGTGTGGATCATAACAAGTTATGGATAACATTGCAAAGAATGGGAATTCCAGAACACTTAATTATGCTCATGAGGAACTTGTACATAGATCGAGAAGTAGTCATTCGAACAGAACCAGGGAATACTATGCGATTTAACATTGGAAAAAGTGTAAGCCAGGAATGTATCCTTTCACCATACTTATTCAATCTGTATGCTGAGCAAATAATCCGAGAAGCTGGACTATATGAAGACAGAAGAAGAAAAACTCATTAACAACCAGTGATATGCGGATGGCACAACCTTGCTTGCCAAAAGTGAAGAGGACTTGAAGAAATTATGATGAAGATCAAAGATTACAGCCTTCATTAGCCTTCATTACACCTCAACATAAAACAAAAATGTTCACAAATGGACCAATATGCAGGAGCCCTGGTGAGACAGTGGTTAAGAGCTATGGCTGCTAACCAAAAAGGTCAGCAGTTCAAATCCACCAGCTGCTCCTTGGAAACACTATCAGGCAGTTCTACTCTGTCCTACAGAGTCTCTATGAGTCAGAATCAACTCGAGGCAATGAGGTTTGGAGCAATATGCAACATTATGATAAATGGAGAAAATATTGAACTTGTCAAGAATTTCATTTTCCTTGGATCCACAATTAACACTCATGGAAGCAGCAGTAAAGATATCAAACGATTTACTGCATTCAGCAAATCTGCTGCAAAAGACCTCTTTAAAGTGTTAAAAAGCAAAGATGTCACTTTGAGGACTAAGATGAGCCTGACCCAAGCCATGGTATCTTCAGTCGCCTCATATACATGCAAAAGCTGAACAATGAATAAGGAAGACCAAAGAAGAACTGATGCATTTGAATTATGGTGTTGGCGAAAAATATTGAATATACTATGGACTACCAGAAGAACGAACAAATCTGTCTTGGAAGAGGTACAGCCAAATGCTCCTTAGAAGGGAGGATGGCAAGACTTTGACTCACATTCTTTGGACGTGTTATTAGCAGGGACCAGTCCCTGCAGAAGGACATCACGCTTGGTAAAATAGAGATCAGCAAAAAAGCGGAAGACCTTCAAGGAATGATTGACACCGTGGCTGTAAGAATGAACTCAAACGTATCAACAATTGTGAGGATGGCACAGGATCAGGCAACGTTTCTTTCTGTTGTACCTAGGGTCACTACGAGTCAGAACCGACTTGAGGGCACCTAACAAGAAAAACATATTCAATGAAATGTGAAAACAGGTCAGCTTACTCTGACAAATTTATTTTAACTATATCATGTATCTGTGGGGAGGAAGCAGAAGCAAATGGAGGGAAAACATAGTATCTATAACATGGCATTATTTCCCCTCTTGAATCTGAACATCCTAATTCTCCTGAAAAGCCATCCTGTCAAAAACCACCCACATGAAATACTTTAATTGTAATTAAATAACCACTTTAATAGAACTCTTCACCAAGGTAGATAAACTTTTTAGGAGAAAGGAAGACGTGTTCTCTCTCTCTCCCTCTCCTCCTCTCTCTCTGTCAGATATCACAGCACTTTTCTAGAGTGGATGCTCTGTTAACCAATTAATTAACTGACTGAATCTATTATTTACATGGAAAGAATCAGAATTATTGGAATCACTTTTGGTAGGAGATTCAAGAAGCAGCAATAAATGATGGTGTACAAAATAATCAAAAAAAATAAACAAAAACTCGTTGTCATCAAGTTGATTCCAACTCATGGTGACCCTATGTGTTATAGAGTAGAACTGCTCCATAGGGTTTTCTTGACTGTAATGTTCAGGGAAGCAGATCACCAGATTATTCTTCTGTGGCACCCCTGGGTGAGTTCAAGCCGCCAACCTTTAAGTTAGTAGTCCAGTGCAAACCACTTGCACCGCCCAGAGACCTTTTCCACCTTGACAGAAAGTAGAAGCAGATGGCAGAGGTGGATGAAAACAGGGGAGAATGTTGAAGGGTATTAGCTCTGCAGATCTTGTCATTATTGTGGCTTCACGTGGACATTCTGCTTAAATCTGTATCTTAAAGAAGGGTTGGTAACTCAACAGCATCAACTTAAACTCAGAACAGAGCTGTCAGGTAATGAGGCACTCAGATGTACAATGCAATCCAGGTCCTTTCTAGTTCTTGAAATGTAGCTACATATACATTTATTTTGTACAATTTATACTGAAAATGATTTTCTAAAAGGAAGTCCTTAATTACAAAAAAAACTTTGTTTAGAATTTAAATTTTTTTAAAATTTAAAATAAAAATGTTTTACAAAATGTAATTAAAATTTATGGATTGCATTGATAATGTGAGTGTAAACCAGTGGTTGTCAAACAGCATCATTTGGGAACTTGTTACAAATTATAGGCCCATCCCAGACTACTAAATTAGAAACTGGCCCTACAATTTGTGTTTTAACAAGCCCATCAGGAAATGCTGATGTGATCATTGCTGAGAAGCATGAGGGAGAATACAAAGGAATAAACTAGGGGATATAATAGAGATATAGGAAGAAATTGGGATAAAGATTGCTGATTCTGCACCCTACGTCTTAAAAAGTTTACATGTTTTTGAGGTTTCTGGGTTATCTAGTCTACTTCATCAAGGTCTGAATGTGGAAGAGGATCTGAGCAGAATCTCTGGCTAGAAGGAATAAAGTCATTTATTTGCATGGAGTTTCCCCTAAACTCCCTTAGACATGGGAAGCAGAGAGCATGTATAAGGTGTGGGACCAACAAAAGAGAAGCTGAAGTCCCAAGTCCCCCATCTAAAAGACTGAAAAACCACAGACAATATTACTGAGGTTAAAACAAATCAGCACCCCAAGGTACCATGAAGCTACTCTCTGAATTCCTCTGCCCTTGTGAAGATATATCTGTCAGCTTCTGCTCATTTCTTAGGACACTCCAGATGGGCTAAGACCCATATATCTCACTTTCATGTCATCTTCCATCTACTTTAGTGAGAAAGAAGATGAAAGAAAGACAAATAAAAATCCCTAAGGTGGAAGAAGTACCAGTGTCAATCCCTTAAATAAGTAGAGGTGAAGCCATAGACGCTTCCGCCGTATCCCATCCCCAGCCCCACTCCTCCCTTGAAACCATTCTTCTATTTGCCATGTGGAAAACAGGAAGTGGTCCATGATTCAATAGTTATAGCTCCTCTTAAACAATATAAACACTTACAACAACTACCACTCCATGTATTGCCATGGCTCTTATATACCACAACCCAATGAGGTAAAGTACTGTTATCCTCATTTTAATGCAGTTGATTCCCTTACCCAATAAAGGCCAAGATTAAAAGCTAGGACCATTTGGCTAAAAAGCCCATGTTTTTCTACTTTGTTACTCTGTCATACCCTTGGAAAGTTGGTATGATAAACTCCATAAGCAAAACTATGAAATACGTAGTTTGTCTTCAGTGTCACTGACTCACTTCTTCCAAAGCTCATGCTTACTCCATCCTCTGTCAAAATCTTCACTCAGGATAGAGCTGATAAACTCACTGACGGTAATAATTTTAATTTCAAAAATAGAACTGTTTGGTTTGGAGTGTTTGTGAAGAATATCACATGAAAAACAATACCAACAGTAATTCAATTACAATAATTATCATTTGTGAAAATTAACAGTTAACAAATATCTCCCTTGACATTGCCAGTGTTTAAAGCAATATCTAAGTCTATAGAGTTTCTTAAAACTTAAACACTTAATAGCAAAGGAAGAGAGTTGTGTAAAAATATCAGGCCCCACAATGTCAATTATAAACAACTTTATTCAAATCTGTTCCTATATTTGGCTCTCTTACCGTATTTACAGGATGGTAACTTTTTTTATTGTTATTATTTTATTGTATCAGAAAATCCTTGTAAATCCATAATACTTTACAGAAGCAACTGATAAACTATTTAAAACTGCTGAGTAGATTAGAAAATCACCATTTCAGTGAACTGAACAGTAAAATTATTGATGGTTCCAACAATGCCTGACTTACTCGACAGATTCATATAGCAAGATAATCTGGTTTCCTACCACAAAATAATGACAAAATATATGATCAACAAAACTGTTGCAAGAAGTATCTGTAAGAGTATTTTACATTAATGAGTTTCCATAGGGAATCTAATTATTTATTCCCAACTATCATGTTGTGGTAGATATCTGAGCTCAGGATTAATAACTTGAATTAAACCATTAGTCTCTTCCAAACATTATAGTCCTCAGTATCCTGATTCCAACGTAGATAAAGATGAAGACATTTTATAAAAGCTATTTGAGAGTGACAGTATCGAAAATAAGAAGCTAACTCCAGAGAATACATATTTTGATTAAATGATACTTATTTAAAAGCTGACATTTTAATCAATATGGTCTAATATTATAATCCTGTCTCCAGCTTTAAATTTCATGAGATAACATAACTTTGAAACGTAATATATTATTAAAATAGCCTTAATTTTCTACATCTGCTGCAATCCTTGATCAAGCCTTTGAACCCCAAGTACTCTGGCCCAAAGCCCCACCTAGACCCTACATTCACTATTGGGGAATTCGGCCTTCAATTGCCGTATGTAATAATAAGTAATAGCTTGTATGTGAATCAATGAATATTGAATATGGAAATCTATTATTTCATTTTTTGGTTTCAAACTTCTTCCCATAACCTGATCTACTCACAAGTGGCTAATAAGCTGCTCAATCCCTCATTTTCCACAAAATCTCTCGTGGTGGGGGAGTTCTGGCAGATGACAAAACAGCAAACAGAGGTGAGTATCTCATGACCCTGTCCTTGGCCTCACACTCTCTTATCTATGTTGGTCTCTTGTCTTATCTTTATTTTTCCCCATAACTGTTTCTCTACATTAAAAATGTCTCTGCAACTTGTAAAATACTGCTAGCCTGGCAATAAAGCATCTACAGAATATACCAAATGAGTGCCATACTACTTCAAATCATCTTTCAAGATGACATCTCTGCTTCCAACTGGCAGCCTGACTTTCAATAAATATCCATTTTTCATGCATATTTGGAACACAGTAAACATCATTTTAGTTCACCAACTGGGTAAATGTATGGTGTTCTCCTTTTCTCAATATTAATAACATTAGGGTAGCTATTCTAATTCATCAGAAATAATCTTCCCTGGCATTTTTGGTTGCTTACTGATTGGGATGGTATGTGGGCATAAATTTAGAATAAACAGAAAATTGTTATAATATTAACAACATTGTTGTACTAATTGAATCACCTGTTTTTTGGCAACTATTTTCAGTTGACACAGTTGATTAATGTTCAACATTTATTGAGTGCTATCATTTTCTGCGCAGTGAGGGTACAAAGGTGAACAAAGCAGGGTTCACCCTTTGAGATACCACACTCTAGTTAGGGAGACAGTCATCTAAACAAACAGTTAAGGTACAACCTCTTTGGTGTGATTAGAGTTCTGTGCTATAAGAGCTGAAAAGTGGCAGAGATCAACCCACCTGGCACGGCCAGGCCTTCAGCCAATGGGAAATCATCTAAAAATTATCTACAACATTTTAATTTTAATAACTGAAGCCTCCCTAGATTGACACGTGCTATTCTCTTGTAGTAATATTGTTCTTACTCCCTAACAAAGCTATCAGACTACCATTAGATGCCATAATTTCATCCAGAGTCAATATTTAATGTACTTATTCATCAATATGAACCCTCCAACAGACCTCCTTCCTGGCTGAAGCAAACCTTTTTGGTATCCGTGGTCTCTACTGCCCTGTAATGGTATAAGAGAGAAACCACTCCATGGATGTGACCCAAGCCAGAACTCTTCGCCTAAATCCACATCTTCTTTTAAGGACGCCTAGCATAGGTAGCTGGAGTCCCTGGGTAGAGCAAACAGTTAATGTGCCTGGCTGCTAACTGAAAGGTTGGAGGTCTTAGTCCACCCAGAGGCATGTCAGAAGAAAAGCCTGGCAATCTACTTCCTAAAAATCAGCCATTGAAAACCCTATGGAACACAGTTCTACTCTGATACACATGGGGCCACCATGAGTTGAAAATGACTTGACAGCAACTGACTCACTATAGGCAGCCTGGCAGTAGATAGTATGATGAGACGTTGATTCCTCCAGTCACATTTATAACACACATTTAAATATGATTCTAATCAAGGCACACAGTTTCTTCATTCTATACCAATACAACACTTTGTAATAAAAAAAATTTGGGTTTAGGCTGATTTCTTATTATCAAATCGCCAACTACAAGTAAAAATAAAGATCCAAAGAGTTTAAGTTGACTCTCATATTAAGCCCTCCCAGTCTTTGAGACACCAAATAACATTAAAGAAATACCTGTCTCTGCATAGTTTTGTACACAGTTTTAAATGTAAAATGAATGACAAGAGATGTCGGGATCTTCACAAAATAACTAATCAATAACAAAACAATCCACATTACACCTGGCTTTGCCAGAAACTAGCTACGCGGCCTTGGGTGAGGCATTGCAACTCCTTGCATTTCCTTATCTGACAAATGAACGGACTATTCTCTGTATTTTGAGGGAAAAATAAATAAAACGATGGCATCAACCAGACAGTCTCTAAAGCTTCTTTGGGCTCAAACATCATGAAAGCTTCAAAAAACTGTCTTTTAGAAATTTTCTCTACCCCTCCATCCCAGTCTGTGAAATTCAAACCCGACTGTCAAATCATTTCCAGACATCACCTAATCCATTTCCAGTGTAAGATACCAAGGCAATAACAATTAAGCTGTTATTAGTGAATCATGTGTTCCAAGTGGTCACTTGCTGGGCCCTACTGTTTTGGTGTCACAACTATGCCCTTTAAATAACACAGGCATTTGAGAAACTCATTAACTTTTAGCATCCTAAGGTACAGTTTATTGTATCCAATAAATCTACCAGAGAAATCCCAATAGAAACTCATGTTCTCCTAAGCATATAAAACCTCACCAGAGTAAGGGATAGCTGCAGCAATAACCATAATCATTCTTCCAAACACTCCCTATTGAAGAACTCTAAATGGCACACTGAACTACAAACAGCCCTTGACACTCATAACCTAACAGACTTTGGATGATAATATAGTATCTATGTACACATATATATAAAACACAGGTGTGTGCCACATGTATGTGTGCGTGTGATTTAACTTACTTGCACAGCTAAAGTGATTACTGCTTTAAAAAAAGCACACTGTCAAAAGAATCACTAAAAAAAGCCCAAAGAAAGAACAGGGAGACCCACAAAGTAAGTCAAGCCAGTGTGTCAAACTACAAATTATGGCAAATCAAAAACTCACCTTGAGCAACACCTTATATGAGGTTCCCAGAACCACTCAAAAGACATTTTTAAAGTAAAACAAAGTAATGAAACTAGTTAGGGCATCAGTGGGCAGAGGGACCCACGGGGGAGAAGTTAAGCTTAGGTTATAGGGGGAAAAAATTCTCATATGCTAGACATCTTAATGAAGGGCACAGTATACAAAACAAAGCATAAAATATTACTCTATATCTATACTGATAGTTCAAGTTGCTACAACTTAAGAAAAATGTACAGGGATTGAAGGGAAAAAAAGGCAAATAAGATGATTCCTTTTCATCACTGATTTCTTCTTCAAGCAGATGACTCAAGAAGAGAACCAGCACCCAAGAAAAAAATCAAGAAGAAGCTGGCAGAAGGGCAGTGCTCTAGTTGTGAAAAAGTGAAGACTTGGAGGGAACAGGGTGGATTACTATAATGTCATGATTGACTCAGTTAAGGCAAAGGCAGACTTGTTTACCAATTCTTTTGGAAGCTGCTTCTAAAAAGTGGCATTTTTAGCTACCTTTAGGAAGAGAAGTAGTACATGGTGACTCTGGCTAAAAATATTTAAGGATTCATAATGAGCTTGGAGAAATTCATGAATGGTTGAGATAAACTGAGAGTAATCCCTACCCTTTATAACTAATGTCAGAGAGAACAACTGGGCCCTCGTGGCCTCTACTGGAAGTCACTATTTGAAATGCTGGGGTCATACAGGCCATGGATCTGGTCAGCTCCATTTCCTTATTATAGAAAATATATCAAGGTATTCTTTCTTAAATGTATTTCTAATGGATGTCTTAGGAAAGTCTACAGGCCGTGTATTCCAATCACATCATTACTCCATAAGAAAATTCTGCCTAGTAACTGTCATTATTCTGTGCCTATATGGCACAGTGGTTAAGAGCTCGGCTGCTAACCAAAAGGTCGGCAGTTCAAATCCATCAGCTGCTCCTTGGAAACCCTGTGGGGCAGTTCTCTATCCCATTGGGTCATTATGAGTCGGAATCGACTTGACGGCAAAGGGTTTTTTTTTTTGGTTTGTTTTGTTTTTTGAATACAGGAAAAGCTCTTCAATCAAGGTCTTGGCAGGTTTTTGTTTTTTTTTAATGTAGTGACCAAAGCTGGAAATAAACAATTTATTAGAGTTACTAAGAGTGGCTGTTTTCGGAGGTAAGAGTAGAAATAGCTTCAATGGAGAAAATCACGGCACAGGCAGATGTTAGGTGAAATTTAGAGAGTCGGCCTGCAGTTACAAACCCACTACAACAAAAGATACTCAGATATGGCTGCCGCCAGTTTGAGATACCTAATAAACAAACTAAGATGGAGAATACAGCTACCAGGGGGCCCACTAGCAGCTGAACCAGAAAAAAGAATTTAGGTTTGCCTTACAAAGCAGCCAGGTTTTCTTACAATTCCATTAATCCCTTCTTTGAAATGGAATAGCAATACGACATGATTTTCCTAAAATAACTACAGTTGCTTACTAACTTAAAACGAGTTAATCCCCTAGTTTGATCAAAGTTACCCCCTCATTTTCACTGTGCGACATGAAGTTTCTGGTGGTTATAACTTTCAAAAGAAGTTCTACCCTGCGACACATAGGGTCTCTATGAGCTGGAATCGACTCGATGGCAACTGGTGAATTTAGTTGAGTTCATTGAACCTAATCCTAACTCAAGTCACCGTTTAGAGACCTGTGACTGTTCTTCTGGGGTAGAACACAGGAAACTCTGCTTTTAATCGAAAGCAACCTCATTTACACTCAATAAAACTAACCAGCTAACTACATTCTCCTCACATACTATACCAAAACCCACTGCCGTCAAGTTGATTCCAACTCATAGCAACTCTAAAGGACAGACTAGAATTGCCTCATAGGGTTTCCAAGGCTGTAATCTTTATGGAAGCAGACTGCCACATCTTTCTCCCACAGAGCTGGTGGGTTCGAGCCCCTGACCTTTCGGTTAGCAGCCGAGTGCTCAACCACTGTGCCCCCAGGGCTCCTTCTCACAGACTATCCAAAAAAAAAAAAAAAACCTCAAACCCGTTGCTGTCAAGTCAATGCCAACTCATAGCAACCCTACAGAACAGAGTAGAACTACCCCATAGGGTTTCCAAGGAGCAGTTTGTGGATTCAAACTGCTGACCTTTTGGTTAGCAGTCAAATGCTTAACGACTGCACCACCAGGGCCCCTTCACATAGCTATTACTTAATCAAGAATCTGTTTCCCTGCCAGTCTATTGACCATATGGCAGAGCAACCTCTCAGCATTACATGAATGCTCATTCAAAGCAGGAAAGTCTTCCAGTAAGTAGTGCATCCGGAAATAAAGGGCCTTTGGTAGGTTCTGTGCCCCATATGCTTTTCAGAGTGGCACGAGTTAACAAACAATAACCAATCCTTTACTCTCCTCCAAATCTACACTGACTTTACATTTGAAAAAAAAAAAAAAAATTACCAAAGAGTTCAGCAAACCTTACTTCTGGTAGCGGGCTGGCTGGTTTGGTTAGGATTCCTCCTACATAAACAACATTAGGCAGGGTGGGTCTTGGAAATTCCAGTGCTACGTCAGTACACAGCATCCACAGGCTGGACCCATGAACCAAATCATACATGGACTTCTCCGGCAGCAGGCTGTACTTCTGCATTATCCTTTCATACTTGGGAAGAACCAGAAAGCTGACTCCTAGTCTGGAAATGAGGTAAATGCCGGTATTTTTCATCCTTTGCAGCAAGTTCATGTGGTCTGTGAGGAGTGAGTTAAACTCTGGAACATAAGCTAACGGAGCAGGAGCGCCTACTTCAGCAGGATACCAAAGGCCAGTTGAAAATACAGCATATTTAACCCCTAAAAGATGAGCTATCACAAATCCACACATGTCATTAGGGTCCACCAGCAGCAGGTCAAACTTTTCCTTTTTCAGAGCCTGAATCAGGGCACGGTTGCCAACTATCATATCACAATTCTTAGTATAGTGATCCAGTATGTCAAACAGTTCAATTGCTGTCAATCTCCCAGAGAAAATATTTCTCATTTTGGACTGCAGGAAAGCATCTGAGGTGGTACTGTTAAAGATCCCTGGGTAGCGCTGGAGGCTGTAATGATTAGATGGAGCGATATCTCTGCCTTCGGAGAGGAGGAACACTGTGTGGTGGCCTCTCTCGTGCAAGGCCGAGGCTAGCGTCTTGAAAATGTACATATGGCTTTCAAACATAATTGGCGGCACGATGATGATTTTGGCAGCCTTCGCCATCCCGACAGCACTCCACAGGAGCATGAAATATGGAGTATAAGACTTCATAGCTGAAATGACAACCAGAAAACTACTTATAACAGAATACAATCGTTATGATTAAAATATATATAATCACAAAGCCTTGTTTTTTTCAAAGTCTCTGATGGTCCAATACTTAATGTGAATGCCAACTTTCTGACTAGACGCCCTCGTGGTGCACCAGTTAAGCACTCGCCACTAACCGAAAAGTTGGTGGATCAAACACACCAGCAGCTATGTGGGATAAAGAGCTGATATTCTGCTTCTGTAAAGACTACAGCCAAGAAAACCCTATGAGGCAGATCTACTCTGTCACCTGGGGTGGCTATGAGTTGGAATTGACTTGACGGCACCCGACAACAACTCTTTGCCTAAGGAATCATTGTCAAAAATCATCCTATCCCTTTATTTGGAGCCCTGGTGGCCCAGTGGCTAAAGAGCTATGGCTGTTAACCAAAAGGTCGGCAGTTCAAATCCACCATCCACTCCTTGGAAACCCTATCGGTCTACTCTGTCCTATAGGGTCGCTATGAGTCAGAATCGACTTGACGGCAACGGGTAGTGGGTATCTCTTTATTTGAGCTATCCTTTTGTTTGTACCCTGGTGGCATAGTGGTTAAGTGCTACGGCTGTTAACCAAAAGGTCAGCAGTTTGAATCCAGCAGGCGCTCCTTGGAAACTCTATGGGGCAGTTCTACTCTGTCCTACAGGGTCACTATGAGTCGGAATTGACTCAACAGCAATGGGTTTGGTTTTGGTTTTTTGTTCATGAAAGATTATTCCAGTACAGAATTGGAAACAAAGCTGACGTAAACTGAAATATATTAAAAATGCTTCTGTTTTGGAGCACCTAATTGCATTAATAATGGGGAGAAACAAATTTTTTTAATTTGAAATGAAATTTCTGTAAGGCTGAATGGTAAATGCTTCCTCTTCCTTGAAAAATACCTGTGAAACATTTGTTTATCATCTAATTTAATGTCAGTGTTAATCCCAGAAAGAAGACCTAGAATTTTTAATTTCCAGGTATATCAACATGTGTTTCTCTTATTTAAATCATTTTATCTCAGCAGTTACATTCTCAGTTATACCCAAAGCATACCAAAGAAAGATTATGTTTTAGAAAATAATCCATCCAGGTAGTAGTTCTGTAGAGAAGACTACCCTCCACACACAGAAACAATTATCTTTAACATGTATTTCCCCCTTACCTAAACACCATAAGTATCCTGGCAGTCTCTATGTAATTTATATCAATTTTCTATGTAATTTATATTAATTTTCTAATTTGTTTCAGGGAGAGACACTTTTGATAGAAAAGTTCAAGAAGGTTAACTCTCTCTCAGTAAATGCTTATGGAAGAAGCGACTGATGAATGAATATGCCCCAGGCCACACCTTCTCTGTTGCACCTGTAACTCAGGTGCAAGCAGAAAGTCAAATGATGACTCTATACCTGAAAACTAATGCTTCTACTACCCTATCACAATGATAGATTATGTAAAACTGAGTCTCCTCTACTATATAAGTGCTTTATATATGGAGAACATATAGTGTGCAAACTCCCCTACCCAACTCAATATAATTTGTACTGAGACTTTAGATTAGCTCTCAAATACAGACGACCTAAATTACAATTGCCCATGCAAACTGGACATTTTTATCTCAAAGAATTCTGGAAAGATTTACATATCACCAAATCAACACCTATTTTTACTTATTATCATATATTAACCATCCTATTTGTACAAATCCCCACCATCTAAATGCAGTTTTAATAACTGTGCCTCCTCCACATTTAACCACTGCAAGCAACCTAGAACAAAAATCAATAGCAAGATAATGACGGACTCTTCCAAATCAAGATGGAACTATAAGATGCATTATATTTCAGGGTGCTTTCTTCCCTCCCCTGCTCCAAGGAAGTTTTCAAACTATTTCTAGATAAGTTGAAACTGTACCATTAAGGGTAAATAAAAGTAATGCATATTATAAATATACAAAAGGCTGTGTTAAATTATTGCTTAAATTATTACAAGGGCTTTAAAAAAATGGAGAAAACGGTTTCTATAGCAATGAAGTAAGTTTATTCTACAATTACGTGGTCAGTGAAGGAAAACTAAGTATTCAAACTTGGAGAAAACTTTCTAGGCCCTTATTCTACTGTACTACTTCTCCAATGCTTCTCTCTGATGTTGCCTTCTCCCAATTCCAAGGAAGGAAAAAAATAGGGAATTTAAGTGGACATGCTATGAATTCCAGTGAAATTTAAGCAAAATCAGCAGTCGCTGCCCATCACTGTAATTATTGTTGCCTTTCACTGTTTGCATGTCCAAGAATACATAACTGATAATGAACCAGCAAATGTTTTCTCCACTGGATTTTGCATTTAGCTGAGCAGGCATTGGGCACACTTAGTACATTTGGTTACAGTTAAAATCATTACTTTATCTACCATAAGTAACTAAAAAAGAAAACAACAAAAATAGCAGGGAAACGTATTTTCACTGTGTTTATCTTCCTTTTCTTATTTTAATATTTTATTTCAGTAATTACCACAAAGTAAAAAGAAATCATACAAAATGGTAGTTTGGTTGTTTTTTTTTTTATGCATAACTTCTTACAATCTGGAACTCGACAATGATTAAAATGTTCTGTGTCTGTGCTGTCCAATATGATAGCCCCTACCTGTGCTGTCCAATATGGTAACCCCTACCCATGTGTGGCTATTAAGCAGTTGGAAGGTAGCTAGTGTGACTGAGAAACTAAATTTTTATTATAATTTAATTTAAAGTAATTTAAAATTACATAGCCACATGTGGCTAGTGGCCACCATGCTACAAAAAACAGGTCTAGAATATGGTAAGAAAGTATATAGTACATAAATTCTAAAATTCACTGTGCAAAATACCAACATTCACACATCAAGGTAACTCCTAAAAATAATGACTACTACATCTTCCTATGTTTTCATGAAATAATACTGACTGCCAGAAAAGCAGCAGCATTTATGCAAGTGTTATTCTCTTCAAATACAAATTTAATTATGAAACACCACAACAGCACTGTAACTTCATGAACATCTTTGTGGTTAATAATAAAATGACTAACACAGCAAGCAACAAATGCTGAGATTCTTGCTAATCCAGATGTATCTCTGCTGTGTCTATTGGAGAAATAATTTTCTGACATATTCTCTTCTATCATATCCTAATTTTAATATTTTTTTAAACCTTTGTAATTAGTATTGGCCAAAGAGACAGAATGGGCCACATAAACCAGAGACTTCATCAGCCTGAGACCAGAAGAACTAGATGGTGTCCGGTTACCACCAATGAACGTCCTGACAGGGAACACAACAGAGGGTCCCT
>NW_004444086.1:965522-990753 GCF_000243295.1 Trichechus manatus latirostris
AGTTAGGAGCTGGTTGAATGTTCATGGGGAATTAGGGGCGGAGGGGAGGAGTGTGCTGTCGCAGAATGGGGTGAGCGGTTGGGGTCTCATAACAACGTATGTTTAAAAAAAAAAAAATTCTGTATGGGAGACTAACTTGAAATGTAAACCTCATTTAATAACAACAATTAAAAAAAAAAACCTTTGTAGTTAAGGGTTTTATTTACAGAATAGGATATGGTAGCAAAATTTCTTACCAAAATATAGCACTTACAACTTTGTGTTCATCAAAAACCCAAATACACATGTATTAATTTGTACATTGGTAGTGAGGATTCTAGACACTACAATGAGGATTTTAAAACTTTAATTATGACCCATCATTTTCAATGTATGATATATGGCAGCACTTGACATTTTAAAACGCCAAGAATAAATAAATACATGTATGTAAATATATATTTGTTACAAAAGGTAAAAAGACAAGGCTATCTCTACAGTCTCTTATGTAATTACTAGGGTAGGGTTGGATAAGACTTTAAGGGCAATATCATTCAAGCAGTCAAGAAATGCAGGAATCTACCCTTACCAATGATTTTCAAACCCAGGAGAGGTTGGTGACAACTTAAGAATTGAGCTGTTATTTCTATTACTTAATATAACTCTGAATGTTATACCTAATGTAATAGAAAATAAATGAGGTACAAAGATTAGAAAGAAGCCCTGGTGGTGCAATCGCTAAGCGCTCAGCTGCTAACCGAACGTCAGCGGTTTGAACCCACCAGCCGCTCCACGGGAGAAAAGACCTGGTGATCTGTTCTCTTAAAGATTACAGCCAAGGAAACCCTATGGGGCAGTTCTACTTTGTCATATCAGGTTGCTAGGAGTCAGAATCGACACACTGGCACACAACAACAACAACAAAATTAGAAAACAGAAATAAAATTAAGATTTATTGAAGATAGTAAGATTTTCTTCATGGAAAACTCTAACACTCAGCTAAAATCAGGGTAAACTAATAAGAAAGTCAGGAAGCCTTCCAGTTACAACACACACACAAATATACACAAACCCACAAGTTTTATCCATCAGAAATAACTATTCATACACTGATTAATTTATTTATCCAGCAAGATATTGGGAATTAGCCAGAAGCAAGGGGGAAAAAAATCTCTTATAATTATGAAGTTTGTATTCCATTGGAAAAGGAGGGAAAAGGAAAAGCAAGTAAGAAAAAAATATAATACTATATAATCATTTAGAAAATATTACCAAAAAGAACTCTCAGTATCCACTTACTAAAAATCAGTATTTTAGGCTTTGATTTTTATGGAATTAACTTTAGAATGTGAACATTAAACATTCTTGTCAGTTTATGACTTTTTAAGTAATTAAGTAAATTAAGACTTTTAGAGACTTTTTAAAAATCAGAAATGAGTGCTGGATTTTATCTATTGTTTTTTGCACCTAAATTTCACTTTAAGACTGAGTTCAAAAGAAAATAAACAGAATTGTAAAAGGAACCATGACTTCTATTCATTTATGTTTACTCCTTAATTATCCATTATTGCAAACTTGTTTAATCACCAATATGTAAGAAAAATTATAAATCTTTGCTGAGAAAGAATATCTGAGTAAATGAGAAGCCTATAAATTCTTCTCAAAATACAGATTGAAAACACAGATAACCACAATCAAACTCTCTTGAAAACGTAACAAAACGATTCTGAAGTCTATCTGGATAAATAAAATTGTAAAAACAGGCAAGAAAACACTGAAAAGAAAAATAATGATGAAATGTGCACTTCCAACTACTAAAACCTACCACGTTACATTAAAATAATGTAGTAATTTTAGTAAAAGAGAGAGCTAGATCAATGTAAGAGAAAATAGTCCCAGAACAGGCATATATATTTGTGCAGAGAATTTGTATGAATACATATTACACAAAACTTTGACATTTCAAATTAATGGGGAAAGAATCAATCACTCAAACAACTGAACTGCTCACTTTTTAACTAGTTAGGAGAAAAGTTTGATCCTTACCTCAAACCATGGGGGGAAGAATCAGATAAAGGTCAAGAGTTAAAAGGTGGGGGAGAGGGAAGCCATGAAAGAAACAACAAAATTTAAGTGGAAATTTATAGTCTTGAAGTAGGGAAGAGCTTTCTAAAACAAAATCTCAAGAATCAACCATCATAAATGTAAAAATGGACAGACCTTAATATATTAAAACATATGTGTATGTATTAACCGCAATATAAACTAAGTATGATATCTTTGTTGTTGTTATTTGCCATCAATTCTGACTCATGGCAACCCCATGGGTGCAGAGCAGAACTATTTTATAGTATTTTCAAGGCTGTGACCTTTCAGAAGTAGACTGTCAGGCTTTTCTTCCTAGTCTGTCTTTAGTCTGGAAGCTCCACTGAAAACTTTCCACCACAGGAGACCCTGCTGGTATCTGATACACTGGTAGCATAGCTTCTAACATCACAGCAACACAAAAGTCACCACAGCAAGACAACTCACAGATCGAAACCAAACCAAACCCACTACTTTTGAGTCGATTCTGACTCACAGCGACCCTATAGGACAGAGTAGGACTGCCTATAGAATTTCCAAGGAGTGGCTGGTGAATTTGAACTGATGACCTTTTGGTTAGAAGCTGAGCTCTTAATCACTGCACCACATGGCTCCAGGTAGGTCTAAATACCTAAATGCCCAAAAGAAAAATCTGTAGTTTGAATGCATTTGTTTTGGCTCTCAGGTTTTACTAGTTGACCTCTTTCTATACCTAACCAGTATCAAGCCCACCCTCAACTGGAATTTTGACTGTTTCAGATTGGGCTTAAGAACTAAGGATCATTTATTTAAGTTAAGGTATGAATACTTTTTGCAAGAGGACTAACTAATGACTAAGATTTATACTTACATGTCTGAGAATACATGCCCAGTACACCCCCTAGACTGAGAGATCTCTGAGGGCAAGGGTTATATCCTATTCCTGCAGAACTAAGCAGTGTGTGTGGCACATGTTGAACAAATAACTGGTATTTCTCTGAAAATGCACATCATTCTATTAATTTGGAAACTCAATATACCTTCTCACTTATCAACTATCTTGTTATCCAACCTTTTGCATTTATGACAATAGTAAAAAATCTACTATCTGACTATTTTGCACATTAACGTGACCAGTGGGACATACAGCACCCACCTACATTTTCCGTCTCTCGGGGTTATTGGGAAGCTGCGGTACCACTGACAGTATGAACCTGTATAACTGTTTGAAATGGAAGAAATGGACACTCTATTTTCGCATAATACAGATTTCACATAACAACCTGGTCTTTGGAACTTAACCATGTTGATAAGTAAGAAGGTGTATGATGAAAAGAAGTTTCATTCATAATAATAAAATGCAAAAAAAAAACCTTACAATAATCTAAGAGTGGTATTTGTTGGCCTATATGAAGAAATATGACAAGACTTTCCCGGAGATATATGCATAGAAGTACTACTAAACGTATAGAAAGTCACTATTAAAAAATTCACTATTAAAAATACTACATTTGGTTTCATAATCATTAAATATTTTTGGAATGTTTACAACATCTGGAATAAAGGTTTCCAGTTTAAGATGGCAGACTGAACACAATTGTTTCCATTTCCTTCCTCTCAAACTCCATTGGAAATCATAGTTAGAAATGTGAAAGGGAAAATATCCCTAACAGCTCTGAGAATTGGCATGGGGAGGTGGGTATTGGCAGTGCTCCTATAGTCATCAGTAGAATGGAGTTTTCTCAAATTTGTAGGAAACAAAAAGCTGAAAACAGTTTACTGAGTGATAAGAGAAAGTGGAGCAAGAAGCCCACAGCAGAGACGAAAACTGCTTTCAGAAAGGCTGAGGGCTTAAAATGCACATGACTGGAGAGCAAGAGCAAGAAATCAAAGGAAGAATTCTCTAAGAATTCTCTACCAATGTGCCCCGTCTGTCACATCCTCCTTTCACTCCAACATGTGCAAAACAGAGGCAGCTCCATTTACTCCAAAAATTAAAAAGTAGATCAGTTTTCTAAAAATAGTGAATAACCTGCCTGAAGAGGGATTAGAACTGGCACCTCACGGTAAAGTGCTCCTAATGTTGGCATATGGGAAACGGATATAGCTCCTTACCTATGCCCCGTAAAGTAAAACCACTGGTCATTTAATATACCACACCCACACCCACACATGCAGTTTGAGCTCAAGCTCCCAGTTAGTCACAAGGCTTGCTGGGCAAAAGACCTACAGTCATACACAAGAAGAGAGGAGAATCAAGGCACTTACTCATACTATGTAACCTAGCTCACCATTTGAGGAAAACAAACAATAGGCAATAGAATGGGGGGAAAAAACCAACAAATGTCTCTAGAGGAAAAGAGATAACAGAAATAATAAAAGGGAAAAAAAAGTTTTAACAACTTCAAATTAATGCCTTTGGGAAGATTTTGTATCCACAAAACAAAATAAAAACAAAAAAACAAAAACAACAAAACAAAAACAAACCCGTCCTCCAGAAAAAATAACAACAGAAGCTTTTCTGAAAAAGAGTAAAGACAAGAAATACTTGAAAATTCAAAATGAATGTCAAAAATATAACAGGAGGGATAGAATAGTAAATGGAGGAAATCTCTAAGAATATACATCAAAATTATAAAGAGAGGAAATATGAGAGAAAAGTTATTAGACATAAACAATCAACACAACCAACTTCCAACCAGGAAAAATAAAATAAAACGGAGGAGAAAAAAATAATTAAAAGAAAAATAAAGCAACCAATATAATACATTTTTGTAGGGCTGAAAAAAGACACATCTAAGGACCAAAAGGGATTAAATAGTACAGAGAAGGATGAATAAAGACTTTCACTAGACACATGGTAACGAAATTTCAGAACACCATGGATAAATCGAAGATTCCAGATATTTTCAGAGTCATATTTGACACCTCCTTCCCTTAGCAAGGAAACCCTGGTGGCATAATGGTTAAGAGTTTGGCTGCTAACCAAAAGGTCAGCAGTTTGAACCCACCAGATGCTCCTTAGAAATCCTATGGGGCAGTTCTTCTCTGTCCTACAGGGTCACTATGAGTCAGAATCGACTCGACAGCGATGGGTGTATAAAATAAGAATGGTAAATTTGGATTATCAGATTGAGTAATTTTGTTTCCTTTTCCTATTCATATTTTTGTGAATTTTTGAAGTTTCCTACCAAATATGAATAATTTTTATAACCCACTCCTTCATTCCTACATAACCCTTGAGGTAGAGCCTAACTCTTTCTTTTTGAAGTATCTTAGAATATCAATCTCTGTTTGCTGGGCTCCATTTTCTCCCCAAATGATTACAGTCAGCCTTTGACTCAACCACAACTCTGCCCAAACTCTCATTGTTCCTGGCACTAAACACCACCTAATGTTCACACGAATGCTCTTTTATCCAGCACCTACCTGACTGGACTTCTCTCTAACACTAGATACTCACTACTCATCCTTTCCTTCTCCAAAGTCTCTCGTGGCTTCTGGGATACTATGGCTACTTTATTGTACACCATGCCCCATATTAAAGAAAATCCAAAATTCAAACGTTTTGCTTTGTACATCCATCCATCCTTTCTTCTTTACATTAAAAATTATTTCTATGCCTGCATTCAAGACAGAAAGCAATGCAATTTTCAATACATGTGCCCTCCCCTCACCAGAGGGAAGCCATTTAAGTGTGGATTAATTTCGACAAGACAAGGATTTTCAGTAGCACTTGACTTAAATTTTCCATGGCCAAAACACTCACTTGCAAAAAATCATCCCTCTCATGTCAAAGGAAGGGTTTTAAACACTAACAGCCCCAGGGAGAAAAAATAGATTAGCTATGTTTTTCCTGTTCCTTGGCATAAATGGTTAAGAGATGCTAAAATCTGATGGAGGAACACTCCAATATACTATTGAGATTTTTTTAAAGAGAAAAAATGGACTTTTATGCATGCTTTATTTTTTCCACTCTGTGAAACAGGAGTCTAAAATACTAGCATCTTTCATACCGAACTCCTGGTAACTACTTTAAACTGCTATTGCCACCTACTTATTTAAAAACAAAACAAACAAACAAAAAAGGGAGAATCACCTTTGGCCACCACAATGAATCACTTCTCTGGCTTTTTCCTAGTCAAGGTTAGATCATTAATCACCAAAGTGGAAAGAAGCCATGAGGAAGAACCACACAGGAAAAAGATGGCAAGCACATAAACGTCACGGAAGAACTCCATTTTTGACAGCCTACCATTCCAGCAGCTCAGCGATTCATAATGTTGTTTTAAATAAGAACTAATCAAACCGTTAACACATTAAAAGAAAAATAAAACAAGGGCTAATGGGAAATTTAAAATCATATCTATACAAGGCGAAGCAGGCTGTTCAGAAAAACAGAATGGGACGTTTAGTCCTCCAAGCAGATAATGTAGTAAGGCTAGCTGAACAACTAAGATTTTCAGTATTTTGAAGATTCCCTGGCATTTAGTACAATATGGACCGCAAAAACATGAGCAAATATATCAATCATAACTGCTACTGACATCATCCGTGGTACTATATCAAATATTGTCAGAGTAACTGCATCTCTCTTCAAATCACTTCTACAAGGATGCCTTGGAAAATGTCATCCAGCAAAGTAGATAAAAAAGAAATAAATCCAGAAAAGTAAATACTGATTGGGCATCATTACTAGTGTTTTTGAATAAATGAATTCCATTTTTAAGATCTATTTTTCTGTCTCCTCCCCACAATAATTTAAGCTCCATAAGGAGTTATTTTGGTAGCTGTTTTATGCCCGTTGCTTAACCATTTAGTAGATGATCAGTAAATATTGAATAAATGAATGGAATTGTGATTTTGAATCAGGATATGTAGATGGACCATACGCGCCTCCACTAATAGCCCCAAGAAAACATGTTCTATAGCTGTCTCTTCTGTATCTTCTCATTGTTCAGCTGTCAATTGTCAACATATTCTTTTCCAATATTATCTCTTCCGTTCTCATTACCACTTCCCTCAGTTTTTGTATCCTTTCAATGTGCAAAGATGTAAAAATTCATTCATTCATCCCAGCATTCCAATTTTACATCTGAGGACTGGCGGTGAAGTGGTTAAGAGCTCAGCTGCTCACCAAAAGGTCAGCAGTTCAAATTCACCAGCTGTTCCTTGGAAAACTTATGGGGAAGTTCTACTCTGTTCTACAGAGTTGCTGTGAGTTGGAATCAACCTGAGGGCAATGGATTTGGTTTTTTGGATGTGCTAGGTCCCTGGGTGGTGCAAACAGCTTGCAATAGGCTACTAATCAAAAGGCTGGGGGTTCGAACTCACCCAGCAGCACCATGGAAGGCAATCTTTAAAGATTACAGCCAAGAAAACCTATGGAGCATTCAACTGTAACACTGGGGGTCACTATGAGTCAGAATCAACTCAACAGCAATGAGTTTTTTTTTGTTTTTTTTAATGTAGTAGGAGCTAGGTAAGTCACTAGGAATAAAGCCACGTACAGATGGAACTCTCTAATGGGGGATGCAGACAATTGTTAGTTGTTGTTGTTAGGTGCCGTGGAGTCCGTTACGACTCATAGCAACCCTATATACAACAGAATGAAACACTGCCCGGTCCTGCACCATTCTCACAATCATTGTTACGCTTGAGCCCACTGTTGCAGCCACTGTGTCAATCCATCTCGTTGAGGGTCTTCCTCTTTTTCACTGATCCTCAACTTTACCAAGCATGATGTCCTCCTGATAACGTCTGAAGTAAGTAAGATAAAGTCTTGTCATCCTCGCTTCTAAGGAGCACTGTGACTGTACTTCAAGACAAACTTGTTCTCATTCTTTTGGCAGTCAATGGTATATTCAATATTCTTCACCAGCACCATAATTCAAATCCATCAATTCTTCTTCAGTCTTCCTTATTCATTGTCCAGCTTTCAAGTGCATATGACGCATTTGGAAATATCATTTGGGTCAGGCAACCTTAGTCTTCAAAGTTACATCTTTGCTTTTGAACACTTTAAAGAGGTCTTTTGCAGCAGATTTGACCAATTTAATACGTCGTTTGATTTCTTGACTGCTGCTTCCACGCTCACTGATTGTGGATCCAAGTAAAAGGAAATCCTTGACAGCTTCAATATTTTCTCCATTTATCATGATGTTGCTTACTGGTCCATTTGGGAGGATTTCTGTTTTATGTTGAGGTGTAATCCATACTGAAGGCTATAGTCTTTGACCTTCATCAGTAAGTGCTTCAAGTCCTCTTCACTTTCATCAAGCAAGGTTGTTCCATCTGCATATTGCAAGTTGTTAACAGGTCTTCCTCCAATCTTGATGCCACCTTCTTCTTCTATATAGTCGAGCTTCTCAGATTACGTGCTCAGCATAAGACTGAATAAGTATGGTGAAAGGGTACAACCCTGATGCACACCTTTCCTGATTTTAAACCATGCAGTATACCCTTGTTCTATTCGAACAACTGCCTCTTAATCTACATGCAGATTCCTCATTAGCACAATTAAGTGTTCTGCAATTACCATTCTTCGCAATGTTATCCATAATTTGTTACGATCTACACAGTCTGCATAGTCAACGAAAACTCGTCTGTCAGTTTGCTGTACTGTGGTGGCTTGTGTGTAGCTGTGATGCTAGAAGCTATGCCACTGGTATTTTAAATACCAGCAGGGTCACCATGGTGGATAGGTTTCAGCAGAGCTTCCAGATTAAGACTAGGAAAAAGGACCTGGCAGTCTACTTCTAAAAACATTGGCCAGTGAAAACATTATTAATAGCAGCGGAACATTGTCTAGAAAATTAATAAAGAGAAAAGGCTCTGAGATAGTGTTATGATGGACAAGTTCACAGTGCTCTTCCCGCATGTGGAAAGCCCCAACCTGGTGCACCTAATGGGACACAGGGTCAAGGAAAGCTGCCTGGAGAAAATCCTTCTCAGCTGAGAACTGAACAATTAGCAATGCCCAAAGAGTTAAAGTCAATTGAGAAGAGTGTCCATTAATGGAAGGAATACCTGAAGCCAAGGTGGAGGTGTGGAAAATTTATAATAACTGCAACATTACTAACAGCTAACATTTGGTGTCTACTTGTTAGGCACCAAGTAGTTTGTCAAGCACATTATATACCTCATTTAATTCTCATAATCCTTACAGATGAGGAGACTGAGCTTAGAGAAGGTAAGTAATTTGCCCAAGATCACACACCTAACAAGTGACACTGCTGGGATGCAGGCTGACAGACTCCAGGGCCTGTGCTCCAAACACTAAGCTATTATCTTTAAAAAAAACAGCTAGATCTTGGAGCACTTACTCTGCACCAGGCGCAGTGATTTACGTACATTACCTTATTACACCTTCACAACTCTTGCGTAGTAGAATCCACTCTTAGCCCATTTCATAGCTGAGGAAACTGAGGCTGAGACAGGTTGAGTATCTTGCCCAAAGTAATAATAAACACATGGTGCCTCCAGGATATGAGATAAGTCAACAGAGAAAAATAAGGGCCTACTGAAGTTACATAAACTCTGTTAAGAATTTTATCCAGAGGTCAATGGGAATTCTTGGAAGTTTTAAAGGGAGGAATGATCTGATCAACCAACAAAGATCCCCTGCTAGATCCCATGTGCTAGATTTTAGTGAAATGGAAGGAAATGTACATTTGACTGAACTCTGCCATATTTAAAAAGGGATTTAAGAGGCTGACAAAAACATAAATGCTGCAATAGAAAACAAATAATAATAAGAATAAAAAGTTGTGATAAACAAAGAATGAAGAATTAAATATATAGAAATTCTTGTTTACATCAAAAACACAGACTTATATGGTTGCTCTATCAGAGAAATGATCACACTTTGGAGAGATCTAAAATTACATACCTGTTGTTATGGATTGAATTATGTCCCACAAAAATATGTGTTGTAAATCTTAACCTCCATGCCTGTGGTTATAATCCCATTTGGAAATGGGTTATGTTTTATTAATGAGACAGGATTTGTGTATGGTGTATCTTCAGTCAATCTATCTTGAGATATAAGAGAGATTAAACAAGCAAGCAAAGTAGAGATGGAGGAAAAGAGATGTCAAGTCACATGAAGACTTCCCAGGAGCAGATCAGAAGAAACAAGGACATTCCTCCAGAGTCAACAGAGAGAATATGCCTTCCCCTAGAGCTGGCAACCTGAATTTGAATTTCTAAGCTCCTAATCTGTGAGAAAATAAACTTCTGTTTGTTAAGGTCACCCACTTGTGGTATTTCTGTTATAGCATCACTATTAGTGCAGTGGTTAAGAGTTCAGCTGCTAACCAAAATGTCAGCAGTTCAAATCCACCAGGTGCTCCTTGGAAACCCTACGGGGCAGTTCTACTCTGTCCTATAGGGTCGCTATGAGTCAGAATCAACTCAATGGCAATGAGTTTGGTTTGGTTTTTGGTTAGATAACCAAGACACCTGCGTCTTCCATTAAAGTATAAACTCCTTGTAAGACAGAGAATATATTTACTACCAAATCTTAGGCTACAGAAGGACTCCTTTTTTTTTCTTTAATTTTAAATGACCGAACCTTGTAATTACATCAACTGCCTTATTTTTTAACCAAATTCTAAATTTAAAAACTCTCGTCTTAGGCACAGAAGTTAGGTATGCACCTCTACTATGGAGAAAATTTCTGGGGTAAGAGGAAGAAAAGTAGCAAGTTAAAGCACAGATTTCATTACACTTTTTCCTTGAGTTTGGGGTTTTTGTTTGTTTATTTATTTGGTTTTCATCTTATTTCTAAGCTTACTTACACATTCACAGCAATGCTCTAAATAACTAAGAGAATCACCATTATATCGAATAATAATAGCAACAATAACATGGAAAGATACTCAAATTTGTTGGATACCATGCATAGTTATAAAGGAGACAGCTGTGGCATAAATTCTCTTCTGTATTAGTAACTGAATCCTCCCCTTTAGGTGGGCTAATAGCCAAAGAGACTACAAACAACATTTGCCAATTCCCTAACAGCTAGTTTTAGACATATAACTTAAGTTTTGGTAAATGGAATGGGAGCAGAAGTAATACGTGCAATTTCTAATTTATGAACTTAAAAGGAAAAGGGGGGTTGGGATTTTTACCTTCCAGCTGGCTAGAATGAGGACAAAGTAAATGATTAACACCCTGGACCATGAGGGCAGAAGTATAAACCAGGAGGAGTGTTTAACATCAAAGACACCTGGGTCCCAGACACTGTGGAAGCAGAGTATCAACACTGCCTGCTTATAATCTGACTGTTTTTACCTGTGAGGCAAATAAACTACCCTTTTTAAGCCACAATTATTTCAAGACTTTGTTTACAGCACTAGAGTGACCAACCTTCCTGGTTTTCCCAGGACTATGGGGATTCCTGGTATGTAAGACTTTCAGTGCTAAAACTGGGCAAGTCTTGGACAAAACTGGATGAGCTGGTCACTCTATAGCTCATAATATATATCCTAACATACAACTAAGTATCAATAAACAGCAGCTATTATTGATCACTATGTACTTTATCTGCACTACAAGCTTTACCAAACATTATCTCGTTTTACTGAGAGACCAAACAAAAGCAAGAATAGTTGTTCCTAGCTCACAAGATACAGTAAGACTGAGAGGATAAGAACTTGACCAAGATCTAGCACCTAGTAAGCTGAAGAGCCTCAACTCCATTTTTAATTCACTTTTTCCCCGGACCATGTGAAGAGAGGAAGAAAGCTGAAAAACATATAGACTGTAAGCAAACTGACTGGGGAAAATCTCTTTGCTGTAATGAAGTTGTTATCTAGCCCAGTTTTAAACATTTATCTAGCATATGTAGGCAAAACCTTGAGATCTCAAGTTAATTATGACTGGTTTATTTGCAAGTCAACTGCTAAAAGCAAAATCCAAAAACTAAACCTGCTGCCGTCAATTCCGACTCATACAGACCCCATAGGACAGAGCAGAACTGCCCCATAGAGTTTCCAAGGAGCAGCTGGTGAATTCACACTACCGACCTTTTGGTTAGCAGCCCAAGTCTTAACCACTGTGCCACCAGAGTGCCACTAAAAGCAAGGATACCCTTAAATAGCATTGTGGAATGGAAAGACCTTAAATTGAGGTAGGGGAAAAGAGATAATGTAGAAAATTAAGTCCACCTGTAGTTGGTTAACACCCACGCACTCCAAAGTGGTGATCTAGCAATTGAATTGTCTGGCTCCTTTAATTACAATTGCAATCTGAGTGAAAAACCTACCCTGGGAAAAGAATAACTCAGGTTGGCTGTTGGCAGTTATTAAACAAAGATATGTATCGCTTAGATTTTTCAAAACTTTAGAAAATTAACGGTTTTGATTCCTTCAGGAAAATTAAAGAAACTTTGTTTGAATGAAAGTACACAGGTGAACTGCAACTATCAACATCAAGTACAAAACGCTGAATGCAAAAGAAGAAATTTGGTTCCATTTCACAAACTTAATAGAATAAACTAACCCAAAGCTCCCTGTCAGAAGTTCTTGGTTAAAATTTCTAACACGTGGTGTATCTTTGGCTATGTATATTTTCACCAAAAAAAAAAAAAGGGGGTCGAGAAGGGAGAGGGTTGACATGTTGTGGGGTTGTTAACCAATGCCATAAAACAATATGTGTACTACTGTTTCATGAGAAACTACTTGTTCTGTAAGCCTTCACCTGAAGTAGAATTAAAAAAAAAAAAATTTCTAACACACTTTTTTTTTTTTTTACATTGTTTTGAAAAATAACAAAATCATTTGAAAGGGCATGATGGGAAAATTCTATTATTAACATATTCTTTACATTAACATATCACATTAAGGAAAATAGGGCTAATAAAATTTCTAGAAGTATACACAGGCAGACCCATCTTCATATTCACGAAATACTGGAAGGACTAGTCCATTAGAAATACCACCCAAAAAGTTCATTTCCACAACTAAGACTTTGATAAGTGCCAAAGGGTATACAGAAAACTCATCTTGAAGATGTTGTTATAAAGAATTTTGTTGTTGTTGCTGCTGCTGCTTTTGTAGACATTCCAAGCTAGCTGCACCTACCAGTTCTTCTATGCATACAAGTATCTGCAGTTATCGCTTTTCAGGCATCTACAGTACAGCTGGCGAAGCTGTAATGAGAATGCTATTCGCTTATCAGTGATAGCTGGCCCAGGCCCACCTGGAGAGTTTCTCTGGCATCATCAGGTGGGAAGGTAACATAAAAACAAGAAAACAGACAGGAAAGGAAAATAGGATACCATGGATACCAAAATACATTGCACTCAGTACCTTGTACGTAATATGTATTTAATTAGTATTTGCTGATCTTGATTAAATTAAACTCTTTAAAACAACTTCAATCAACTAATGAAAAGGTTCTCAACTTTTTGTGTTCAGAAAAATGACCTGAGGTACTTACTAAAAATGCAGATTCCAGGGCCTCTTCATCAGATTGGCTGCTATGGGGCTGGGAGAGAATCCCTAAAATTCGCATTTTTGATAAGCAGCTAGAGATTTTGACGGAATTCGCCTACCAAATTGAGAGATAAGAACCTAATACTTAATACGTATGTGCAGTAAGAGAAATACAGGTGAAGCAGTAAAGGAAAAGTGGCTACAAAACGTAAGGACCTCAGTTAAAGCTTGATTGTCCTGGGTATTCAAAAAAGCATAATGCATAAGCCACAGGTCCTGAGGAACTCACAGTAAATACACAAACAATCCAAAATCAGTTCAAAAAAATTACCCTTTACAAAGTACCTGCAGTCTCTCAGGAACATATGAATACAATCTTAGTACTTTATAAGGACATGGTAGTAACTTTCAATTTTCATTAGGCTTATATTACATACTCTACTTTCCCATTATCACATATTTTAATCAAACAAATTTCAAATTAATTTGAAGTATTAGTGTACTAGTAAAATACTATCAAAGTCAATTTAGATAGATATAGGATTAAAATACACACTACTGTACATTTAAAATTGTAGTTTGGGGGATATGTATCATATTTGGATAACTTAAGACTATCTTTGGAGCCCTGGTGTCTCAGTGGTTAAGAGTTTGGCTACTAACTGAAAAGTTGGCAGTTCGAACCCACTGGCCACTCTGGGAAAGATGTAATCGTTTGCTTCTGTAAAGATTATGGCCTTGGAAACTACGGGGCAGTTCTATCCTGTCCTATAGGGTCACTATGAGTCAGAATTGACTTGACGGCAATGGCAAGGGGAAGACTATCTTTTCAGGTAGCTCAGATTTCAAGGAGTTTAAATTATGAAAACAATATCATTTTAAACCACCTTTCAGGAAAAGAAAAATAAAAAGGTATATGCCATGCATCTATGCATTCCTAAATAACTAGCCCTTGCAATTTAAGCCAAGTCAATTTCCCTGGGCCTGCCAGGTGAGAATATTAGATTAGATAGTCTCAAAGTTCCTTAACATTTATCAAACTTAGTGAAAAATGGGTTTAAGAACAGGCTTAATGACACTGACACGATTTGGATCATAAAAGTAGCTAAGCCCAAATCAACAAATAAGGAAAAAAAATGAAGAGCAATGGAATTCACCTTGAATATGAATTTTATGTTATAGAGAAGTACTTATCAAACTTAAAAAGACAGATTTCATAAGGATACTGTTAAGATGCAAACATCTCCATGCAACTGCATCATGTGCTCAACATTCAGAGAACAGTACAAAAACTGTTTATTGTGATTCTCATCTCATGCTTAAATGAATGAGAAAAGTTTCATTAATCATACAACTGAGGTTGTATCTGGCTTTAAAATAAGACAGGTATGTGCCTTCTTAGGAAAAAAAAAACTGATGCTTGAGTAAATGTTTTAAAATGGTTTTGTTAGGACTTTTCATAGCTGTCAACTATTGGGATTTTTATTACTGGAATACCACCAGTAAATATAGAGAAAACCCAGATCCAGTTTTCATCTCCCACAATGAGACACATTCACACGCAACAGAAAAAACTTTCAAGACACCACTGTAATACACAAAAGATCATGGGACTGTTTCCCCTGCTTATTAACAATATCTTTTCCTCAATATCACTAGTTTAAATGGAATTTTATCATTGTCTACATTAACATTATTAAGAGTCACAAAATAAATTTCCATGTAACTTCTCAAACATAGCCAAAAGAGTTCAGTCAAATATAACCAAAAAAAATCAAAACAAACACAAAATTCTGGACATTTCCCTATGCAATTCCTTGTGGGTAAGTATAGTGCAATGGATCACTTTTGTGTGGCCTTTCTAGCCGAAGTCTTGTAACTCCCACCCAAGTGATTGGGTGGGACTGTGTGATAGGTAATTGTGGCCCACCAAAGAGATTGGTTAGTACTGCCATCCGCTGAGCTTGAGGTGAGCCATCGCAGAGACAGGAAGGAGAGGATCCTTCCATCACCAAGGAAGAACAGCCTGGAGCGAAGAGCTCGTCCTTCGGACCTGGGATCGCTGTGCTGTGAAGCTCGTGGAACCAGGAGACAGAGAGAGAGAGAAGGGTGGCAGAGAAAGGAGGGCAGGAGAGGCGTGGTGGGCTTCCGCACCCATGGAGCGAGAAAGCTGAGTGCCTTTGCACAGGAGGCTTGCTAGGGGAATAGGGTGCCTCTGGGCGCTTATTGACAGAGCTAAAAGAGCTTCGTAACACTTGCCCGAGCAGGGCAGAGGCTGAGAGCTAGGGACAGGCGTGCCTGTGAGCATGACTAGGAAGAGGAGGTCCTGGTGGAAGAACAGTATCCTGAGTGTTCCTGAACCTGAATTATAACCTGTTACTTCCCTAATAAACCTATAATCAACATGAATATTGTCTGTGAGTTCTGTGTGACCACTGCAATGAATTATCGGACCCTGCAGAGAAGCAGAGAGTGCTATGGGGAGGATGGCTGTTGTAGGAATTAGTAAAGATGATGGAGAGAGGAGGCATGTCTGACCTCCACCTTGTAGGTATCAGCCTTGGGCTGTTGATCTTGCTTCTCCTTCCCCCTTGTGAAGTTAGAGGAGGTCAGACACCACCCCAATGTCATTTTTACAGTGAACAAAAACAAACTTTCTTATTGGTGTCTCATAAAATTCCAGCACATTGCAAGCGGCCATCTAAGATGCATTAATTGGTCCCAACCACCTGGAGTAAAGGAGAATGAAGAACACCAAAGACACAAAGAAAGTAGCAGCCCAAGAGACAGAAAGGGCCAGAGACTTCATCAGCCTGAGACCAGAATTAGTGCCCAGCTACCACCAATGACCACCCTGACAGGGAACACAACAGAGTCCCTGATGGAGCAGGAGAAAGGTGCGGTGGAGAACGCAAATTCTAGTAAAAAGACCAGACTTAATGGTCTGACTGAGACTGGAGGAACCCCAGAAAGCACGGCCCTCGGATTCTCTATCAGCCCAGAATTAAAACAATTTCCAAGGTCAACTCTTCATAAAGGGATTGGACTGGACTGTGGGACATAAAGTGATACTCGTGAGGAGTGTGCCTCTTAGCTCAAGTAAATACATGAGACTAAACGGGCAGCTCTGTCCGGAGGTGAGATGAGAAGGCAGAGAGGGTTAGGAGCTGGTTGAATGGACATGGGAAATTAGGGGTGGAAGCAAGGAGTGTGCTGTCACACTATAGGGAGAGCACTTAGGGTCACATAACAATGTATGTACAAATTTTTGTACTGTCATGGATTGACTTATGTCCCCCAAAAAATGTGTGTATCAATTTGGCTGAGCCATGATTCCTGGTATTGTGTGATTTTCCTAAATGTTGTAAATCCAGCCTCTATGATGTTAATAAGGGAGGATGGGTGGCAGTTGTGTTACTAAGGCAGCACTCATCTACAAGACTGGATTGTATCCTGAAGCAATCTCTTGAGATATAAAACAGAAGTGAGCAGAGAGACAGGGGGACCTCATACCACCAAGAAAGCAGTGCTAGGAGCAGAGCGTGTCCTTTGGACCCGGGGTCCCTGTGCAGAGAAGCTCCTAGTCCAGGGAAACATTGATGCAAAGGCCAACAAAGAGAGAAAGCCTTCCCCTGGAACTGATGCCCTGAATTCGGACTTTTAGCCTACTTTACTGTGAAGAAATAAATTTCTCTTTGTTAAAGCCATCCACTTGCGGTATTTCTGTTATAGCAGCACTAGATGACTAACAGACTAACTTGAAATGTAAACTTTCACTTAAACTACAACAATAAACAAAAAAAAAATTCCAACACAATCACTAAGAGAAGGTTGTTATATAGTATTAAATAAAACAGTAAAGTCAGATTACTCCCAGAAAAAAAGATTTTAATAGGTTCTGCTGAAAGACAGAATGCATTTCTCTGATGCTCCCTTACTGACAGGGATAAAAATGTGCAGTTTTGTTTCTTTTTCTAAGCATGTAGGATCATACATGATACTCAGCACAATGAAGCAAGCACAGAAAAATATTTTGTATGTCATTGTAATTAGTCTAGCAAAAATAATATCAATATACTTAAACATTAGTAATTGATTCATGCATTACAAAATGGTTCCAAGTGTTTTTTTAAAATGTGTATTTTCATTTAAAATTATGAGTCAGAGTAACAATTTAAAAACTACTAAAAGGTAAGTGAGGCCAAATCCTCTTATTTGTAGAGAAAGGGAAAAGGTCTCTAGGGGATGGTTGCCTAGCATCATATAGCTAGTTCTTAGTTACTCATTGGCAGAGTTGGAACTAGTACTCAGGTTTCCTGGGTCCTAATCCAGTATCTCTTCCCTGTACTATATAAAATCTCTCTAAAGTTGTCAGGTAATAGACTTTCTCTTGAATTCTGGAATACACAATGCAAAAGAGTAGTCTTTGAAAACCCTTAGTAACTACCTTCTTAAAAACCTTAAACCTAAGGCAAACCAAACTCACTGCCACTGAATCAATTCGGACTCATAGCAACCCTACAGGACAGAGTAGCATTGCCAAGGCTGTAAATCTCTATGGAAACAGACTGCCACATCTTTCTCCTGCGGAGCAGCTGGTGGGTTCAAACCACCGACCTTTGCGTTAGCAACTGAGTGTTTTAACCACCGTGGCATGAGAGCTCCTTAAAAACCTTAAATATGCTATTAAAAAAAAAATTACAGTGCATTTTGGCCCTAAGACAGAAGATTTTCTATTCCATCATATAATAGGTTACTTGCTGAATGAATAGCTGAATTAATTCTTACGTGTCATGGATACCCACTGTACAGAGCTCCAAGAAATCAACGTGTCTGGTTCAAAGTACCTCCCCTTCCATCCCCTTTTGAGCAAGACAATAGAAGAAATAGGAATAAGAATACATTTAAGTAGTATTAGAATAAGTTGAATTGATTTTACTAGTAAAAGCAATGGTCTCAAAGCCTAAAGCATTTAGGGCCCATATAGAGGTTAGACAAGTACTATACAGGATACAGAGAAAAGTACTACACAGTACAGACAAGCACTATACTATTCAAGTATGACTTCACTCAAAGGACAGGATCCTACTCTAGTGATGGGCAGCCCTCTATCCCTGGCACCCTTGGCCAACCCTCTATCCATACCCTCAACCCAGATCTGAAAGCCAATCACAAGGACCCCTCCTCTGAGTTCCCCACAAAAGGAAGAGAAGGACATAATTTCCAGAAAGGCAGACATGAGTAAGAGGGAGACGAGAGAAAGAGAGGGAGACTGGGAGAGCAAAAGGAGGCAGCAGAAAAGCCAGAGGGCCTTGTATATTTTGTATAGTTGAGAAATTTGAAGAAAAAGTATATTCCAAAGCATGTGCTCAGATAGTCTAACTGACCAATATAATACAATCATCTCTCAATGTCCTCAAGAATTATTGAAAACTGGCAAATAACACGAACAAACATCACCTATTATTAATAGACTTACTCAACTTACTTATTTCCTTACTTGCCAAGGGGATTTCTTAAAATGTATTTTTATTCCTATTCCTACTCCTACTGACCTGACCAAAAGGAGATGGAAGGGGAGAAGAACTTTGGCATTACCAAAAGAAGAAATGAGCAAAGAAATAAGAAAAAAAAAAGAATTATACTTGGGCTGGTGCTATGAATTATATGAACTATGGTGGGGGGGATGTTGGTGGGAGGCACAATTAGAACGCTTCCTAAGCAGACATTTCTAATGCGTGTAATCACTGTTTTCTCTAACGGATGATTCATGACATCAGGAATATTTATATTCAAATTTAAATACAAATTAAAAACTAAACACAATTACCTCTGTCGCTATTTCCTTTTGTTAGCACTACTTAGAATTAGAAATTAGGTATTTTTAATAGTTTATTAGTCCATCTATTAGAAGCTCTCTTCTCTCCTGAAAAAAACAGGTGACATCAAGTCGATTCCACTCATGGCGACCCCATGTGTTTCAGAGTCAAACTGTGCTCCACAGGGTTTTCAATGGTTGATTTTTCTTTTTTTTTTGAAATAGACTGCCAGGTCTTTCTCCCGGGGCTCTTCTGGATGGACTTGAACCACCAACCTTTCAGTCAGCAGCCAAGCACTTAACCGTTTGCACAACCCAGTGATTCCATTAGAAGCCCAAGGTAACATCAAATGAAAAACCTATTAAACTACAGTATTATAATTTTATAATAAAGAGTTCAATGAAACTATAATATGATCTTTCTTCAGACCAATTTTTTTCCTGTTGTAAATAAGCAATACAGCAATAAGGTATGTGCTGTTCCTATATAGAAAATTTCATTTAAAAATAAAACGTTTCAAGTTTGAATGATACAATTTGAGGAAAAACAAAAGGAAGAAAGCATCAACATGCATACAGAAAATCAAGGAACTTGCCTACTCTTGTATCTGGGTGGTACAAGCAGTGAAGGGCTTGGATGCTATCTGAACAGTTGGGAGGTTCAAACCCACCCAGAGAAAGTACCTTGGAAGAAAGGTCTGGAGATCTACTTCGAAAAAAATCGGCCATTGAAAATCCTATGGAGCACAGTTCCTTGACTCCAAATCGACTTGATGGCAACTGGTATGGGAAATTAAGTATTTCCAAGATACATTCAGTGTCACAGAAGGTAACTATAACATTTTCCTACCAATATTCCTAGTAAATCTCAGCCCTGACCTGGTATGGTGTTTACTATTTTGGATATTGAAAACAGGGTTTTTTTGTTTTAATTACACTCATTCTCAGTTCAATATTATAGTTTCCTGCTATGATATACCCTGCTTACACACTGCCCAGATATCACACTGAATTTCTGCTAATTCAGTATGTACTGTGCTTTCCCTCTTAGCTTTTCCCCCTACTGTTTTTCGTTTTCCTCTCCCACCTTGTTCTTATTCCTTACTTCTTACTTCCCCTTCCAGTTTCCCTTCTCACTTTACCTCCATTAATCTATTTCTCAAAGTATTGGGGATATTTCCTAAAACATCCCCAAAGTTTTTTCAACAGCGGGAGAAAACAGAGTCAATGATTTAGCATTAATATTCCTTAAAATAGTTCCACACTTGACCTTATCCACATTTTTCCTCCTTTCAAATAGACAGGCAAACCTGTTTGACTAGTTTTCCTCTTAGGCCTGCTCTCCTGATTGGCTGGTAAGTGCATCTGAAGGACAGGCACAGCAGCACAAATGCAAAAGATATGTAAAGCACAAGGGATCTCTTCATAAAGAAAACCCATAGCCTGCAGGTCTTGCACTAACTGCCTAGTCTTAGAGCAGTTCTCTCAAAGCAGGAAGGAAACTGCACTGAATCACTCCTTCCATTGCTATGTTAAATATACATACATATACACTCCTGTTGATGATACCTTCTCTTCGGAATAACGGATATTATGATGAGGGTGAGGTGTAGTATCAGATTAATTTTTTTGTTGTTTTTTTAAGGGAAAATCACTTTTATTCATTTTTACCATCTTTAAAGCACAACAGAATACAAACAAATTTTTATATTATGATAATCACATAATATTTCTGAATTCTGTTAGTATAATAAGAATACTAGATTTACCAAGAGTCAAATTAAAATTAAGTCTTTTATCTTACAAAGTTCAAGAAATTCTGATGAATAAGACTACATCCAAATGTGATACAGAGGTGTGCCTGGGTTTTGTTGTTGCTGTTGCTGTGTGTTTGCTTAAGTAGATTAGAAAAACCTGAATTTTCAAAACAGATTAATCAAAATAGTACTCGTGTGGTGGGAAGATTTACTTTGGTATTGCTTTAAATAGCAAAGTCTCTCAGTACATTTAAAATATGCTTTAAAATCACTGTCCTTTTTTTTACTGTATGTATTTGAAACATAAGATATAACAAATAATAAAACAAACACCTGTATGCCCATATCCTATATTTAACAAATGTTAAATTTCCTTCAGTTGTTTAAAAAAAATTAAATTCTAGAAATTCATTTTATAAAAACTGAAATTTTATACAACTTTTTAGAAATATATTATTAAAATAGAGCATATTTATACATCCGACTCTACTTTGTAAGTTCATACTGTTTAAATTTTAAATGACATATTATTTAAACTTTGAAATGTTCCATTTGGAGGAATATGCACCACATAGTTATTACTTATTAATGCAAACTATATCTAATGCAATAAACAGCTGCATGATTATCACTTGATTTCTTCTGAACTACTAGTGTTAAATTTCTTCATAACAGAACTGAAAGGAGCAAAATGATTTCACACATATTTTGTGTTAATAATATTCCAAAATCAAGCAAATATTTACCAAGTCAGTTACAAATTTATCATTTATTTAGTGAACTGGACTGCTTAAAGGATGTGTCTTTGTTATCTAATCCATTATATCTTCAAACTGGATTATACCTTCAAACTAAATCCAATGTAAATGATTATTTCAAATTAAAAATTCAGAAAAATGCTAGCAAAACACACACTCTGAAATGTTCCTTTTACACACCTTCCACCAAATCCAAATATTCTAATACTACATAAAGTGCCACACAGAGTAAGAACGGACCTAGGCTCTCCTAGATATCCTGCCATTCAGAAGTCCAAAGGTGCCTATTACGCACTCTTGAATGCTGACCTATGTGTGCTGCTTGTGTTTTGGTCAATTTCAACATGGCATCTGTTATCCATGTGTGAGTGCTGAGCATGACAATATTCAGTCTAAAAATGAGTTGTTGGATATGCAACATGGAACTCTCAGAAGTCCTAAACTCTAAATCCCCTGCACTGTTCATGAGCTCTGCAAGTAATGGGACCATAAACAGTGACTGAGTAAACAGAGAGGACAAAAAGCACCAAATTTCTACTCCAAAACAGAAAGTTGCTGACAACAAGAAGTGCGACAGGAGAGTTCCAGGTACAGAACAGGATCACATCCATAACGGCCTTCAGTTCATCTTAGTGGAAAAAATACCAAACCAGTTGCTGATAAGTAAATTCCAAACCATGGCGACCCCACCTCTTGCAGAATAGAACTGCACTCCACACAGTTTTCAAGGATGTAACTTTTCAGAACCAGATCACCAGGCCTTTCTTCAGAGGTTACTCTTGGTGGGTGTGAACCCCAATCTTTCAGGTAGTAGTAAAGCACTTAACCATTTGCACCCCCCAGGGATGCCTTACCTTAAAAAATAATGACTATCTAATTACATTTTAACTCAACAAAGATTTATCAGGTGTCCTAAAAGCTCTGTACTACCAAGTGCTATGTAAACAAATGCTAATTGGTGAATAACAACAAATATGTATTTACATAGACATATTAATGTGAACTAAAAAAGAGCAAATATCATTTATAATAAAAAATCACCAATATGCCTTACAACCAATTAGTAAACAATATGCACTATGTTCAACTGCTGACTGGTTCCCAACCAGTTCATGTATATAAATTTCTTCCCAAAATTCCTACTAATTACAGGTAATAAATTCATGTGTATGTTAAAATAAAAATCTAATTTTAAATGCGTTTCTCTATATAAACCATCACTTCATCCAAATACAAAAAAAAATCCTAAGGACAAAAAAGTAGGTATTTTTTAATAGTGAAATGCCGTTGTTGTTCACCAGGTAGCTGTCTTCCAAATTTCTTGGCATAGATGAGTGAGCGTTTCCACTGTTGTATCCCTTTGTTGAAACATGTCAATTGGTATTTTGTCAACTCCTGAAATGTGAAATGTGGCAAACCGACTGGAAGAGATTCATATCTGTGCCTATTCCCAAGAAAGGTGATGCAACAGAACGTGAAAATGATCAAATATCATTAATATCACACATAAGCAAAATTTTGCTGAAAATAATTAAAAATTGTTTGCAGCAGTACATCGACAAGGATCTGCCAGAAATTCAAGGCAGATTCAGAAGAGGATGTGGAAGGAGAGATATCATTGTGATGTAGAAGGATCTTGGCAGAAAGCAGAGAATGCCAGAAAGATGTTTACTTGTGTTATATTGACTATGCAAAGGCATTCGACAGTGTGGATCATAATAAATTATGGATAACATTGTGAAGAATGGGAATTCCAGAACACTTAATTGTGCTCACCTGGAACCTGTACACAGACAAAAGCAATCATTCAAATAGAATAAGTGGATACTGCATGTTTTAAAATCAGGAAAGGTGTGTGTCAGGGTTGTATCCTTTCACCATACTCATTAAATCTGTATGCTGAGAAAACAATCCAAGAAGCTTTACTATATGAAGAAGAAAGCAGCATCAGGATTGGATGAAGACTCATCAACAACCTGCTACAAGCAGATGACACAACCTTACTTGCCGAAAGCCAAGAGGACTTGAAGAACTTACTTTTGAAGATCAAAGCCTTCAGTATGGATTACACTTCAACATAAAGAAAACAAAAATCCCCACAACTGGACCAATAAGCAACATCACAATAAACAGAAAAAATATTGACGTTGTCAAAGATTTCATTTTTACTTGGATCTGCAGTCAATGTCCATGGAAGCAACAGTCAAGAAATCAAACGACGTATTGCACTGGGCAAACCTGCTGCAAAAGACCTCTTTAAGGTGTTCAAAAGCAAAGAAGTCACTTTGAGGACTAAGGTGGGCCAGACCCAAGCCATGGTATTTTCAGTGACCTGAGTTGGAATCCACTGGATGGCAAAGGGTTTGCTTGGTTTTTCATATGCGTAAGAAAGGCGGACAATGAATAAGGAAGACTGAAGAAGAACTGATGCATTTGAATTATGGTGTCAGGGAAGAATACTGAATATACCATGGACTGCCAGAAGAAGGAAGAGATCTGTCTTGGAAGAAGTAGAACCAGAATGCTCCTTAGAAGCTAGGATTGTGAGACTTCATCTCAACTACTTTGGACATGTTATTAAAAGGGGCCAGTCCCTGGAGAAAGACATCATGCTTGGTAGAGAGTCAGTGAAAAAGAGGAAGACCCTTAACAAGATGGATTGACACTGTGGCTGCAACAATGTGCTCAAACACCGCAAAGATTTTGAGGATGGCGCAAGACCTTCTGTTGTAGGAATGGACTTGAAGGCATCTAACAACAATGCTGTTGTTTTTATATGCCATCAAGACAATTTCAACTCATAGTGGCCTCATGTGACAGAGCAGAACTGCCCAATAGATTCTTCTTGGCTGTAATCATTATGGAAGTATTTCGCCAGGTTTTTGTCCCAAAAAGCTGCTGAATGGGTTCAAACAGCCACTCTTTTGCTTAGCAGCTGAGCTCTTAACTTTTGCACCATCAAGGCTCCTTCCATATTGCTACAGTAGACTGAATCCTTAAAAAAAAAAACTCTATTAATCAGTCCTTCCACTATTACACAGGTTAATAATTGCTTTTCACAATATTGATCTTTAAGATCCCATAAGGAAGTGCCTTCCAAGCCATCAAATATTACATTATATTTTGGTCAGTTTTAATATAACTTGTCCTTTCTCTTGTTTTTGTTTTCAGATGCTTTTAGAATAATCTATGCCCTTATTAGAATATCTAAGGAACTATAACACACTCATAATTCCAAGAGATTTAACGCCTTAAACACGACATTAAAAATGTCTATGATTTACCTAGATGCCCATCAACAGATGAATGGATAAACAACCTATGGTACATACACACAATGGAGTACTATGCAACGAGAAAGAACAACAATGAATCTGTGAACCATCTCATAACATGGATGAAACTGGAGGACAT
>NW_004444086.1:992336-1026543 GCF_000243295.1 Trichechus manatus latirostris
GTGTACTAACTGTTTAATGAGAAACTATTTTGTTCTGTAAATCTTCATCTAAAGTGAGAATAGCAGCACAACTGGAAGAGCATAGTCGATGTCACTGAACTGTGCATGTAGAAATTTTTGAAATGGTGTATCTTTGGCTATGTATATTTTCACTAAAAAAAAAAGGTCGAGAAGGGACAGGGTTGACACGTAGTGGGGTTGTTAACCAATGTCATAAAACAATATGTGTACTACTGTTTAACGAGAAACTATTTGTTCTGTAAACCTTCATCTGAAGTACAATAGAAAAAAAATAAAAAGTCTATGATTTGATTACCACTGCTTTGAAAAAGCAAAGTCCATACTATCAGCCAGAAGAATGAACAAATTAGTTTCAGAAGAAATGCAACCATAATGTTCCTTAGAAGCGAGGATGGCAAGACCTCACTTACTTTGGACAAGTCAACAGGAAAAACCAACCACTAGAAAAGGACATCATGTTTGGTAAAACAGAGTGCCAACAAAAACAAGAGAAACCCTCAATGAGATGGATTAATACCCTACGCGGCAACAATGGGCTCAAACATGCCAATGAGCATGAAGATGGCACAGGACTGGGCAACGTTAGTTCTATTATACATATGGGTGCCATGAATCTGAGTTAACTCCATGGCAGCTAACAACAACAATCAGTCCCTCAAGCTGGGAAGCCTGGCTTCTCCTGAGGAAGCCAATATTTCCCTCAGAGCTCCTGATGCAACCTCCCATCCTTTCTTCAAGGACCTTGTTCAGAGGGGTCTCTGCTCCCTCTCCAAAATGTTCACTTCCTCCTATTGTACTGGTTTCTTCCTCAAAGGCTATAAATACGATCAAGTTTGCATCTTAAAAGTATCTATCTCAATCACCCTCATTGAACCTAAGAGAGAGAGAGCACTTTTATAAGTAATAGTTGCTACTGACCTCCTAATCACAACACCCAATGGCTGCTTTTCATAAAAATCATTAGTATTTACTGAATACAAAGGAGTAACTTTCCAGGCACCATGTTTTACATACTTTATCTCATTTGACCCTCACAGTAGCAGTATGAAGTATGCTTTTTTTTTTTTTTTTAAATCTCCTTTTTGTAGAGAAGGAAAAAGAACTAAATTATTTTAGTTCAAGGTCACAGAGCTATTCAGGGTCAGCACCAGGACTGTCAGATGTTCCTCATCTTAGTACCTGACATCTCACTTCTTAAAAGTCTCTCTTCCTTCAGGTACTAAAAAGTCATTCTCCCCTGACTCTGACCCTGCTTTTCTCACTCTGTACCTTCTCATTCTTCTGTGCTGGTCCCTATTTCTCTATCCAACGCTTAAATGCTAGGATTCCCCCCTAGGCCTCTATTTTCCACTTACTCTTTATACTTAGCCCTGGGAGACCTATCAACTTCTATTATGTTTCAGCAACCAACTACATGCTAAAAGCTGCTAAATCAGTCTGTTCAGTCAGCCCCCATCTATCTATCCATTTATCCACCTACTTATCTAGCCCAGACTTCTCTGCACAGAACGTCTGTGCAATGATCCAATAGACACTCATCTCCAGTTATTTCCTATAAGCACTTCATATTCTACATGTTCAAAACTGAACTCTTCACCTTTGCTCCTCAGATCTGACTCTTTTTTATACTCCCTATCCTATCCTCCTACACCCCTCCCATCTAATCAGTCAACTACAGTAGTCCATATCTCTGTGGCCAAACCCTTTTCTCCATTCCATTATCACTTTGGCCAAACCCTTTTCTTCATTCCATTATCACTTTAGCCTAAGGCCCTCAACCTCTCTTACCAAGATCATGCTAATACTTTTTCAGATGCTCTTCCTGCCTCCATCCTCACATTCCTCAGATCCATCCCTCTAGATTACTGTGACAGCTGTCTTCTCATCATATCACTCCTTTGTTTAAAACAAAACAACCCTGAACAACAATGGTCCAAACATAGCCCTCCATGGTCTTGCCCCACCTACACTCACTCTTTCAAGTCACCTTTTCTATGAAGCCTCTCTAGTCTTCCACCCCATAGAGAACTGGCTACTTCCAAATCCCTGCTCTGGATACTTTCTGCATATCTCTATCACAGTACTCATGGTACTATATTGTATTTATTATTCTAACTTGTTTTCTATCTATCTCCCCCTGTTCAATCCAGAGCCCTTCCAGAGTCTTATTTGTCTGCATATCCCCAAAGCCCAGTGTCTGGCATGTAGCATGCTTTTAATAAATGTTTGTCTAGTAAAAGAATGAACGTTTGTGAAATGCTACCAGTGAAGAATATATGATTGCCACTGTTTTCAAGATGAATTTACACTACTTCATTTGAACTGATTTGATTATGTAGCTCTTCCATGAGTAAGTATGCAAAATAATATTTAAATAACTGACGTAGCCTCAAATATGGTTATCAGGATTATCAAATCATACTTCTTATTCCTATCTTCCAGAGTAGGGAAATGTATCAACATTGCATATGGCTAGTGAATCTTAATAAAAGAAAGTGGAATGTAAAATAGCATAATATACAGATTCCCAAACAAAGACAATCTGGGGCCTACCATAAGAAAAGTAATCATTTTAAAGGGCAGCTTCAATTTCTCAAAAAAGCAATGATTTTCCAGAAGACTGAACTGTCTGAAATTAAGAAATTTCTAAAGAACATATACACGAAATGTTCCTATTAAAAACACATTTATACAGAGGCTACCCGTCTGGGAACCTCAGTCATTAAGCTCACAATCTAGCCCAGAAGGAAAGCCTGGGAACAGCAAGCGTCTGTCACAAAGTCCACAGACTTTATATTTGGGCAGTAGCCCACATCATTTCATGGAAAATAAGACAACAGATAATATAGCAGCAGGGCCCGCTCACAGCCTGACAGCAGTAGAAAGTGATAGCTGATAACAGAAAGAGGACCCAGAAAAATCATAAAAAGAAGAATGGTACTTCTGTCTCCATTCTAGTATTTCAACCCAGCAAAGCAAGACCATTTACTATAAACAAAAACAGCTCTATACACCTCAAGGAACAGCACTATTCAATTCTTTATGAATTCATGTTCATAAAGACAACTCAATAAAAAAGATTAGCTTATATACAATTATCCTCCAAGGCAGCAAGAAAGGGCATTAAGATATAGAAACTGTTTTATTGGCTAAATTATAAAATGTTTTAGTAATTAATGGTGTGAGGGGTCAGCTATTTAGAAAATGTGCTAATGTAAATAAGTACTAACCCAGATGGTGTCAAATAAATGAGACATTATTACATATTACGTAAACAATCAAAAGATTTTACTGTCAAGGTATACCTTGGAAGTTTAGTGTGAATTAACAGCATCAAATCAATATTATCTGATCAACAGACACATATAATTTTGAAAAAAGAGTTTAAAGACTGTGGTGACTTTCTTCATTTTTCAGCAATTTAAATGGTGATTAAGCTGATGGCTGTTTATAAGGTACCATAAAATGTTTTAACCAATTTAAATTAAATTATTGGTAAACATGAACTGTAAAACTCTTGAAACAAAAAATAGACTTTACAAAAATCTAATTTTGTTATAAATATCTTTATTTACTGCATTTGTTTATTTCTTTTAATATGTGCACTGAGAATAAATACAGCAAGCATAAAGCTCTGGAAATTCTGGATTTAAAAAAAGGAGTTCAAATCTCTACAGTCCTATTACCCGGTAAAAGCCAAAGTATACTGTCTTCTCAGTTATGCCCAAGTTCCTAATAAACTATCAAGCTCTTATTAAATGTCAGGGCACTAGGCTTGACTGTAGGTTTTAAACACTCCTACAGGGTCACTATGAGTTGGAATCGACTGGATGGCAACGGGTTCTAGCACTAAATTACACAACACTAGATGTCAACTTAACCTTGTGGGTGGCAGACAAATCAAACAATACTAGTGTATTTCCCTCTGGAATTATCTAAAATAGTTGCTGAAGGGAGTCACATTCCTAAAGCGAAACCTCAGACTACTAGAAGATAGTTTCTACAGAAGAAACTAAATTGGCTGTTTCCCTCGCTAAAATGGGAAGAACACACGCTCATAATTTAATCCAATTAACACAAATTTCTAGTGTCCTTTACCATATACTTTTGAGGTGCATGACTTTTTAATTAATTTTAAAATCTCCAGGGGACAAAGTGTGATTACTCCTAATAAATTAAAATACTTTTTAAAATGCACTTTCTATCCTTCCTTCAAACGGTAGTCAATTTTTTTGTAGGGATACTTGGAAATGAAGCACACCAGTTCTGAGTAAGGCCGATTTTTGTTTTTTCAACATGAAATTATCAGAAACAGAACCAACAGCACAATGGCATCTAACCAAACTGCCACACTTTTACGTGATTCATCTTGAAAAACTCACTTTACAAGGTGACAGCCGGACGGGACTAAAGGTTTTTAAGAAGTAGTTTGTTTTTGTTTTTACACTGTCCGTGTAGAACCCACCGGAAATAAAGGCTTTGTCTTTATTACTAACACTAGCTCATAATGGAGGTGATTGTCAGTTACGCCTGGTTTTAAAGGCCACCCATCCCGTTCCCTGGTGAAACGCCCTGATAATGACTAGTTCAGTGCAAACTAGCCTTAGTGTTAGCGGGACTTCCTCTGAAGTTCTCCACCTTTTCTCCCGCCCTCTGTGATGCTTTAAGGAGGTCGGCATTAGTGTTACAGACGTGGGTCCACAGGCAATCCTCTCCCTAAGGAAGCGCTGCAGAGCAGCGCGTTCACCGTTCCCAACTTTCTAAGCCCTCAATCAACCAGGGGTTTTACACCAACAGATCTGGTACACTGCCCCCTCCCCTCCCCGCCACCTTTGATTGTCCTTTTGTCCAGTCTTGCTGCATATATTTGCACCCTCCGATGCTGTTTGCCTCCAACGACCCGAAGCCGTGCATCCCAGGCCCCCTGCCGCTCCACTAGCCCTTGGAAGGCGCCCCTCTCCCTTCTGTGCGTCTTTCTCTCGCCAGCCCGCCCTGCCTCACCCCCTTTCTAACCCCGGCGGCACGCACACGCTTTCAGTGCAAGGGCACGCGGTATCATCCCTATCCGCGTCGGGACTCGTCCACCCCAGATACCACCATCCATTTCTGGGGGTCGCGAGTACAGGCGGGTGCTGAAAGGTCCCAGTGTGTGTGGACACTCAGTGACATTCCCCACCCCCAACGCACCACGCTCGGTTTCCCCCTTAGGGGGGAGAAAAGACTGTAGTTGGAGAGGTCCAGAAGCACCTCCGGGTTCCCCATCCCTGCCTGGCAGGGGGCTTCGGCCTCGCGGCTCCGCTGTGCACATCCTTTCAGGGTCAAGTGCAAGGGCTTCGGTCGGATCCGCGGCCCGGGCGCTCGGCGCCCTGTTATCCCCTCCCTCTGTCTGCACGCGCGAACACTAGAGAGGACCCTCAAATGGGTGCCATGTGGGAGAGAAAGAGGTACGAGTGCGATTGGGGCAGCTTAGATCTTTGCACCCTCTCCAGCCCCCAGCCTTTCTCCCCACCTCCAACTTATTCCTAACTCCCTCAGCCCAACCTCATTTGCACTTTCCGATTTCTACCCCCACCCCCTCCCCTGGATCGCAGCCATTCGCCCAACACTCACCTCTGGGAGCAAACAACGCCCCGCTCCTCCCCGCAGCCCGCCCCCCTTCCGCCCTCGAGAAAGGCAGCGTCCCTCTACTTACCTCGTTTCTTGGCTGCTGCGCGTGAGTTTGAGTATGTCTCTGCCGCGTAATCGTATCCGGGGACAGAAGGGACTCGTGTTTGTGCGCTGGATCAGATGTCGCCACCTTTGGTGGTTTGGGGGCGTGAGGAGGCTGCAGAGTTAGCGTGTTGGCTTAGGACGGGCTTTCTGGACTCACCGTTGATAGCAATGCTTTAGCCCTCCGGTCCGCAGCGCGCCTGCTCCTCCGCAGCTCCCCGCGGGCGGCTGGGCACCCCCCCGCAGCCGCGCCCCGCCCCGCGCGCGGCAAGCTGAGCTGGAGCGCGCCGCTTTCCTCCCGCGTTTGGTTCAGTGGGGAACGACGCCGCCGGCCGCCACGCGCTCAACCCCTCATCACACACCTTCGGCTGCGAGCGCCGCCCGCTCCCCGGACTGGGGCATGGGTGCCGTCGCGTCTTGGGGCAACGCGCTCGTGGGCTGGGCGAGGAGCAGATTCCTGGAACTCAACTGCTCTCCCGCGGAGCGGCGGGCAGCAGGCAGCCTGGGACGTTCGCAATCCCTCCTAGCGCGCTAGTGCTGCGAACCCTAGGACTGGCACGTAGCCCCACCCCCTGCTCCCCCTGCTAGGCGTGTCCTTTGCCCTCTTTGCCACCACTTGCAGGTACCTGTTGCCCGCCTTTTCTTTCTTTCTCTTTTGATAACGCCACCGTGGTGTTGGCGCGGCTTCTCTTCCTTCCTCGCTTCCTATCCTGTTTCACTGCCCCCTAATCCGTTGAAAAGTTGCGCTTGGGCAAAGTGGTGGTGGAGATACTTCAAAGAAAGTGAGGCACTTAGGTGAGCCCAGCCTGCTCTGCTGCCAACCCAGGCTCCAATTCTTGGACTCATGGAGCAGAAAGCGTTAGAAATGTGAGTTTGGGGATCACTGAAAAAGTGAACTGGGTTGCTGGGCTCTGCAATATCCCGCCTCCGAAGCGCGTGCTGAAAGGACCATTTATGCTTCGCTTGGTTAAGTGTGTGGCGACTTTATCCTGACTAATGTGTGTTTGCCAGCAGCAGATCCTTGCCAGATTGGCCTCTGGGCCAGGAAGCGCTTTGCTACCCGAGGCCCGCTGGAGCAGCCTTCTTTTGGCTCCCCAGTCCTGAGAGGCCGTGCCTTTAAGAGTCTGATGTTAGATTGTAAGCTTCATGGGGACCAGGAAAGCCTAATAGAAGTCGCTTTTCCTCAGAGTCTGATTTGCCTTGTATTCAATAAATATAAGAATTAAACTGAGTTATTTATGTTTGAATGGAGTTATTTATGTTTGAACTTTCAAAAACAAGAATTATATCTGGCATAAACTCCAGAAGCTAAGGTGCTATTACCACACAGGAACGTTGCACACAAACTGTTGACGTGTACGCATTGGAAATAAATAAATGCAATTCAAGTTATTCTAGCCTTGCTCCAAACCGAGATTCAGAGATAGGTTGGAAATTATGTTTTATTGTATATAATGTTTGTTGTTGTTGTTAGCTGTCATCGAGTAGGCTGGCCTCCCACTCAAGGGCATCCCATGTACAGCTGAAGGAAAGCTGCTGGTCCTGCACCATCCCCATGAACCATCCCCATGAACCATCCCCTTGATGCTTGAGGATCAGACCTTTGTGATCTGTAGGGTTTCATTGGCTGATTTTTGGAAGTAGATCACCAGGCCTTTCTTCCTAGTCTGTCTTTGTTTGGAAGCTCCACTAAAACCTGTTCAGTATCATGTTAACAGCAAGCCTCCACTGACAGAAGAGTAGTGGCTACACCTGAGATCCATTGGCCAGGAATTGAACCCATATCTCCTACATGGAAGGTGGAAATCCTACACTGAACCACCACTGCCCCCTGTTTATAACATTACTTAATACTAAATAAAAAAATAATAATAACTTGTATACACCATTGTTATTTTATTAATGCATAATGTTTAATAAATGCAGAGTCTAAAGTCCATTGACTCAAGAACGTTCATCTATGGAGAGATCTTCAAATGCTGATTTCAAAACAGATAATGCATGTTCCTTTGCAGATTAGAAATTTGAAATATTTGTGAAAAACATAGTAAATATTTTCTTAGCCTATATGCTAAGGAGATTACTGATCTGTATATGTACTTATTTAAATTTACATTAGAAACACTTAAAATAATAAAGATTAGACAGTAACATAGATAAGTCAACATAAGAGAACAAACTACGCATTTAATTTAAAATTCTCTTTCCTCAAATGTCAAGTTTCAGTTATGAGGTAGTGTTTTGATAAAGCATATAATGTATACGTTCTTGGTAAAGACTTGATCATTAGAAACTAAAGCAAAACTTTAATTTTTTTCTATTTCATGAAAATCTTTCTAAAATCGGTGCCACATGCCTTCACTTTATAAAATAGTGTATGTATACTGACGATTGTGTAACATTTTTATTAGAGTTCTGGATTAAAAAGGCATCACTGTATATCGTGTGTGGATATGTACGTGTTGTATCTATGATCTACCTATTACCTTCTACAGTCGTCTTTTATAATGATTATTGAGTTTCTCACAGCCCTGCACACAAAGTACATTCTATATGTTAAAATGAGCTAAGTCAATGATTGTATAAACAGATGGGTTACATTTTTAGAGTTCGAAATTATGAAAGCAAGGAATGAGTGAGGTTCTCATTTTTTGTAAGTCCCCCAGCATTTAGCACTTACTGTTATTAACTGAAAGTAAGTAGTGAAAGCATTTGCTATTTTTCTTTCAGGATGGAAGCATATTTAATTCAGCGTCTAAACTCACCTACAGATTCACACAAGATTCACCCTATCATCTTTAGTTTGTAGAATCTTGAATTAGACAATGTCTTTAGTAAGTTCCAGCCAATGCGAAATATGATATTAAAATCCCCTCATTATTTCTCTAGCTACCTCTATCATTATACCCAAAGATTAATTTAACAAAAAATGTTTGTTATGATTCTTCAGCCAGTTGGTATGACTTTTATTGGAAAATAATCATTAACCATATGAGAGATACTAGATTAGCCTGGTGATTATTAACCATGAACCAAATTTCTTAAAATTGAACTTCACGCTTAACCATTTGTCAGCCATGTGAACACTGGCGTGTTAGGTAACTTCTCTGTGCCTTGATTTTCTTACCTGTAAAATGAATATAGGAGCCCTGGTGGCACAGTGGTTAAACACTCAGCTGCTAACCAAAAGGTCAGCGGCTTGAACCCACCAGCCGTTCAATGGGAGAAAAGACCTGGCAATCTGCTCCCATAAAGATTTCAACCTAGGAAACCCTATGGGGAAGTTAACTCTGCCCTACATGGTCTCTGTGAGTCACAATCGACTCTACAGTACAGAACAACAACAACAAAATGAATATAATAATAGTATCTACTTTGTAAAGTTATTGTGATAATTACAGGAGTAAAAAGGTAAGTGGCACAGCAGATGGCCCCTGGCACATAGTAAGTGCTCAATAAACATTAACTGCTATTATTCTCTTAACTACAACTGTAACTGCTAATTAGAGACTTCATTAGCTTTGGAAGTTTTGTAGGGGTTATATTTATTGACAGATTTCACGAGGCTTTTTTCTATTATTGGAGACAGCACAGCATAGTAGAAAAAGCCCTGTTTATGAAAATCTTGCTTGGTTGTAGGATTTATTTTTCAAACAGTTTTCTATTAAACAAGATTAAGCTCTTCTAATACTTTGCCTCTTATTACAACAAGTGGCCTAGTATTTATTAAAAATGGTTCTTAATGTTAATTTTGTTCATCTCACTAGATCATACTTCTTTTGTCCATCTATCAATTATATGTCAGTTGCAATATTTGTTAAACACCCTACTGATACTCAGTTTTAGTAACCACCATAGAGAACATGCCCCCTCCACACTCTCTCACAAATATTTAATGGATTGTACCCTGTACTCTTAACAAGTTACTTGGGGAGAGAAGAAACTTAAAATATTTAGAAAACAATATAAGTACATATAATCACGTTGTTGTTAGTTGCCATTGAACCAATTTCGACTCATGGCAACCCCAAGTGTCCAGAGTAGAACTGCTCCATAGGGTTTTCAAGGCTGTGACCTTTCAGAAGCAGATTGCCAGGCCTATCTTTCAAGCCACCCCTCCCCCCGCCCCCGGGTGAGTTTGAACCGCCAACATTTCAGCTAGACTAATCTTAGAGCTCTCTTAACCATTTGCAAGACGCAGGGACTCTTATACTATACAAGTAGTCCCTGACTTACAACAGGGTTCTGTTCCAACCACTACTCTGCTGTCTAAGTCAGTTCTGACATAAGTCAAGTTCCTCTTTTTTTTTTTTTTTTTAGTTTTCATTATTAATTGACTTTTAATCAGTAACTTTATAAATTCAATCTTTATTTGTCTTTAGGGGTTGATGTGAGAAAGATGACATCAGCAAATTACACACTGCAACATTGTGTGTAGTACATGTTACTAACGATAAAATGTAAAAAAAAAAAAAAACAGACAATTGTAAGCACAGATTGTCATAACTCTAATATGTGGTAAGTCGAGGACTACCTGTATAATCATAGCTGATTTAAATGTTATAAAATGTTAAATGTATAATGAAGACAATGAGTAGTAAGGGAGAAGAGAAAGGGAGAAGATTATTATTAGCTAGACTTGTTAGGGAGTCTTTGGGTGCCACAAAGAGTTAAGCACTTGACTAGTAGCCGAAAGGTTGGCAGTTCAAACCCACTCAGAGGCATCTCAGAAGACAGCCCTGGTACTCTGCTTCTGAAAGTCACAGCCTTGAAAACCCCACAGAGCAATTCTACTCTGCACATATGGGGTTGCCATGAGTCAGAATCAACTGAAGGTCAACTAACAACAGACTTCTTAGATAAAGGATTTTGGAAATGGATGACTTGGTTTAGGGCATGAAGAATGGATAGAATTTTTAGTTCTTCAAGAATTAAAGTGTACTGTTTGTGGGAATAAATAGTATATTATTGATCCTTCCCAGAATTTTTATAAGTCAAAGAAGTAAACCTACTACATTCAAGTACGTAAGATTTTTGTTTTTAATTTTTAAGTAACTTCTATGTTTTAAACTTGCTTTATTCAACTGCACTTTTCAAACTGTTTCAGTCCAAATAAGCAAACAGTTGAGCATCTGCTACAGGCACAGACATTGCTAGGCAGTCCCACTGCAAAGATGAATAAGGTGTGATACCCTGACCCTCAGGGAACTCAGTATTGAAGGAAAAAAGAGTAAGTAAATAATTATACATGTAGTCATACAAGTGTGATGGAAGCACAGAGATAGTGCAGAAAAAGAAAGACAACTCCACAAAGAAGCTGACACCTGAACTGGATTTTGAAGGATGGATAAAAGTTCAATATGCCAGTAGAAGACGACAATTCAGTCAGAGGGAATAGCTCAGTTATTATATTTCCCCTCTCTAAATAAATTCATTTATTGTTGTCCATATGCACATTTATATGTTTGCCTTTGACAATTGAACATTCTCATAAAATCACCTACATTGATTTTCCCATTTTTAAGTAGAAATAATGGAGACATTATCTGGCCACAAAATTAACCCATGAAAGAGTAGGATATAAGATTATTTTATGAATATATTAAGTGTAAAATATGTTTTAAAGGAAGAAGACTTAAGAGATGGGATAAGTTTTAAATAAAGACTTCTTTTCAAAATACTACAGAAGAAATAGAGTGTGTGCTCAAAAATTTATGTGAGTTTTAGGTTTTTTAAAGTAAATGTAACATGGCTAAAGTGTTTTATCTAAATATTAAAACACTAGCAAGAATATAATTTTGTGATTTCATTCATTATTAATGAATAATTAAAAATTGTGATATATTGGATAAGTTTTCCTCTCAAACTTTCAAAAATGGGACCTTCTAAAATCAGTGATAATGGGGCAATTGTGTATCATTAGATTCTAATGTAGATCCCATACTGTAGAACACAGCCGAGTGGATTTAAATTCAATTGTGGCAGGAAATATGGGTGTCTGTCTATTCCAGTGTTCCCTTGCTAACAGTTCCTGTCTTAGTTTTGTAGGGCTGTTGTAACAAAATACCACAAAATGGGTGAGTCTGAAAAACAGGAATTTATTGTCTCATAGGTTTGGAGAGTGGAAGTCCAAATCAGGATATCAGCTGTGTTGATTCCTTCTGAGGGCTGTGACGGAGGAACTGCTCCATGCCTCTCTCCTACCTTCTGGTAACTTCTGTCAGCCTTTGGAGTTCCTTGTCTTGTAGATGCATCTTCACATGGTGCCTTCTTCCTGAGTGCATTTTTGTATCTGTTCTCCACTTTTATAAGACACCACTGAAAATAGATTAGGACCCACCCTACTCCTATATGACCTCATGTTAACCTAACTGATAGCATCTCAAGGACTGTATTTCCAAACAGGGTCACATTCACAGGTACAGGTGTTAGGACTTCAACATATCTTTTTGAAGGACACAATTCAATCCATAACAGTTCAAAATTCTGAATATATGATGATGGGACACCTTATAACTCTCTGAAAACATCACTGACTTTACAAACCAGTCCTTTGAACTCTGCTGTGTTCTTTTGAGGGACATTGGTCATTCAGTAGTAGAATTCTCACCTTCCATGCAGGAGACCCAGGTTTGATTCTAGGCCAACGCACCTCCTGTGCAGCAACCACCTGTCTGTCAGTGGAGGCTTGTGTGTTGCTGTGATGCTGAAGAGGTTTCGGTGGAGTTTCCAGACTAAGACAGATTGGAAGAAAGGCGTGGTAATCTATTCTCCAAAAATCAGCCAGTGAGAACCTTATGGATCACTATGGTCTGATCCCCAACCAATCATGGGAATGGCAGAGGACCCAGCGGCATTTCATGCCATCGTGCACAGGGTTCCTGTGAATCAGGGGCCGACTCAACTGCAGCTATCAGCAACAACATTAGTGATTTTCTATTTGAGGGGCTTTGGAAGCCCTGGGTGGTACAAAAGGTTAATGCAGTTGGTTGCTAACCGAAAGGTTGGAGGTGTGAGTTCACCCAGAGGTACCTCAGAAGAAAGGGCTGGTGATCTACTTCTGAAAAATCAGCCACTGGAAACCTTACGGAGGACAGTTGTTCTCTGACACACATAGGGTCACCATGAGTGGGAATTCACTTGAGGGCAACTGGTGGTTTACTGGTTGGGACTTTCTCAGAAAGAATGAATTTATGCCAAGATTCCTTAGGTCTAATTTGATGTTTCCCTCCATAGTAATAACAATTATTATGGCTTCTACATTGATTACTCAAAAGTGTGTTCTGGGCATTATGCTAAATCATAAACGAGAATGACCTTATTTAATCTTCATAAAAATTTTGGAAGTACGTACTGTTATTATACCTGTTTAAAGGTAGAGTACCACAGGGTTGAGGGAAAAACTTAACCAAGGATATAGCTATGGTATGTATGGAAATTGAATTGAGGTCTTGGCAAATATGGAATTGCATTGAAGTGTTTTTTATTTAGAGATCATGCCCTGAAACATTAAGCTAGTCAGATTAGATCTCATAGTTCAGGGTAGACCTAATCTACCTTGTTGTTGTTGTTGTTGTTACATGCCTTTGAGTCGCTTCTGACTCATAGCAAGTGTATGTACAATAGAACGAAACACTGCCTGGTCCTGCGACATGCTCATAATCGTTGCTATGTTTGAGCCCATTGTTGCAGCCACTGTGTCAATCCATCTCGTTGAGGGTCTTCTTCTTTTCTTCTGACCCTCTACTGTACCAAGCATGATGTTCTTTCCCAGGGACTGGTCCCTCCTGATGACACGTCCAAAGTAAGTGAGAAGTCTCGCCATCCTCACTTCTAAGGAGCATGCTGGCTGTACTTCTTCCAAGACAGATTTGTTCATTCTTCTGGCAGTCCATGGTATATCAACATTCTTCTCTAACACCATAATTCAAAGGAATCAATTCTTCTTCAGTTTTCCTTATTCATTGTCCACCTTTCTCACGCATATGAGGCGATCGAAAACACCATGGCTTCAGTCAGATGCACCTTAGTCTTCAAGGTGACTTCTTTGCTTTTTAACACGTTAAAGAGGTCTTTTGCAGCAGATTTGCCCAATACAGTACGTCATTTGATTTCCTGACTGCTGCTTTCCATGGGTGTTGACTGTAGATCCAAGTAAAATCAAATCCTTGACAACTTGAATATTTTCTCCATTTATCATGATGTTGCTTATTGGTCCAGTTGTGAAGATTTTTTTCTTTATGTTGAGGTGTAACCTAAACTGAAGGCTGTAGTCTTTGATCTTCACCAGTAAGTGCTTCAAGTCTTCTTCACTTTCAACAAGCAAGGTTGTGTCATCTGCATATAGCAGGTTGTTAATGAGTCTTCCTCCAATCCTGACACTATGTTCTTCATATAGTCTGGTTTCTGGGGTTGCTTAGCATACAGATTGAATAAGTATGGTGAAAGGATACAACTCTGACGCGCAGCTTTTCTGTTTTTAAACCATGCAATATCCCCTTGTTCTGTTCGAACAGCTGCCTCTTGGTCTATGTACGGGTTCCTCATGAGCTCAATTAAATGTTCTGGAATTCCTGTTGTTCAAAATATTATCCCATATTTTGTTATTATCCACATTCGAATGGCTTTGCATAGTCAATGAATAGATAAATATGGAAACACGAATATGACAAGAATCACTCTTATTTAGTCTCCCCTTCACCGAACTCCGTATTGCATCTCCTCTACAACCACCATCTAAAGTATGTTCTGGCCAATCAGGAAGAAAACTACAAAGAAATGTAATTTGAAACTGACAAGTGCTGCAAAGGAAAGTACATGGTATTTTGTGACCCTATTATTGTTGTTGTTGTTAGTTGCTTAAAGAAATGCTGGTTATGCTGAAATCCAAAGGATTAGGAAGAGTTAACCAGATGAAGTTCAATGCGGGGGCAGGAGGAGAAGGACAAAGTTCTGGGGGTCTGAAAATTATGGAGGGCACCAAGTAGTCAGTTTGAGTGGAGAGATTCAGGGGACCTGGGCTGAGAAATGGAGTGGAAGAAATGGAGTAGCAGCTGAATGTAGGGACTAAATAGGCCAGAATAAAGGTCTTAAAATTAATTGGAAACCATTAGAGGACTTTAAACATGGGGAAAGAGGTTTGAAGAAATAAGGTTTGCATTTCAAAGTGATTCTCTGATTGCAGTATAAAAATGGTTCTGGAATTCCCATTCTTCACAATGTTACCCATAATTTTGATCAACACAGTCAAATGCCTTTACATAGTCAATAAAACACCAGTAAACACCTTTCTGGTTTTCTCTGCTTTCAGCCAAGATCCATCTGACATAAGCAGTGATATCCCTGGTTCCACGTCCTCTTCTTAATCCAGCTTGAATTTCTTGCAGTTCCCTGTGGATGTACTGCTGCAACTGTTTTTGAATTACCTTCAGCAAATTTTTTACTTGCATGTGATATTAATGATATTGTTCGATAATTTCCACATTCTGTTGGATCACCTTTCTTTGGAATGGGCACAGATATAGATCTCTTCCAGTCGGTTGGCCAGGTAGCTATCTTCCAAATTTCTTGGCATAGATGAGTGAGCAGGTCCTGCATTGCATCCATTTGTTGAAATATCTCAGTTGGTATTCTGTCAGTTCCTGGAGTTTTGTTTTTCGCCAGTGCCTTAAGTGCAGCTTGGACTTCTTCCTTCAATACCATCGGTACTTGATCACTTACTACCTCCTGAAATGGTTGTACATCGACGAATTCTTTTTGGTACAGTGACTCTGTGTATTCCTTCCATCTTCTTTTGATGTTTCCTGCATCATTCAATTTTTTTACCCATAGAATCCTTCAATAATGTAATTTGAGGTTTAAATTTTCTCTTTAGTTTTTTCAGCTGAGAAATACAACCATGTTCTTCTCTTTTGGTTATCTAACTCCAGATCTTTGCACATTTCATCATGATACTTTCTCTTATCTTCTCGAGCTGTCTGTTCAGCTCTTTTACATCATCATTTCTTAAATTCTCTTTAGCAATTCTATGTTCACAAGCAAGTTTTAGAGTCTCTTCTGATATCCATTTTGGTCTTTTCCATCTTTCCTGTTTTTTAATGACCTTTCACTTTCTCCACGTATGATATTCTTGGTGTCTCCTTTCAACTCTTTATTCTTTAGTGTTCAGAGTATATCTATTCTTCAAATAGTCTCTAAATTCAGGCAGGGTGTATTCAAGGTCATACTTTGGCTCTTGTAGACTTTCTTTGTTTTTCTTCAGCTTGACCTTGAACTTCCACATGAGTAATTGATGGTCTCCTCTGCAATTGGCCCCTGGCTGTGTCTTGACTGATGGTATTGAGCTTCCCCATCATCTCTTTTCACAGATATAGTCAATTTGATTCGTGTGTAATACACGGTAATAACCTAGATGTTGATTGTGTTGTTGAAAAGAAGTATATCTTATGAATAATTCATTGGTCTTGCAGAATTCTATCAGGCAATTTTCGGCATTGTTCCTATAATCATGGCCATATTTTCCAACTACTAATCCTTCTTTGTTTCCAACTTTTGCATTCCACTCACTAGTAATTATCAATGAATCATGATGGCACATTTGATCAGTCTCCAGCTGCAGCAGGTCATAAAAATCTTCAATTTCTTCATCTTTGGCACTTATTGTTGGTGTGTTAATTTGAATAGTAATCATATTAACTGGGCTTCCTTGTAGGCATATGGATCTTAACCTATCACTGACAGTGTTTCACTTCAGGATAGATCTCAGAATATTCTTTTAAATGATGAATGCAACACAATTCCTCTTTGATTTGTCTTTTCCAGTATAAAAGACTATACAATTGTTGGATTCTAAATGGCTAATACTAGTTTATTCCACCTCACTAATGCCTAGGATATTGATCTTCAAGCATTCTATTCATTTTTAAAGCTTCCAGTTTTCTGTGATTCATACTTTGTACATTCCACATTCCAATTACTAATGGGTAATTGCCACTGTTACCTCTAATTATTAGTCATGCCACATCAGCAAATGAAGGTCTTGAATGAAGGCTTTCCTCCATTGGCATCATTAAGGTTGACTCTGCTTTGAGGACAGGACACAGTTCTTCTCCAGTTGTATTTTGAGTGCTCATCTTGCAGCACTATATTGGAGTATAACCATAAAGTTGTCATTGGCTAATTTTCAGAAATAGATCACCAGTCCCTTCTTCCTAGTCCGACTTAGTATGGAAGCTCTGCTGAAACCTATCCACCTTGTGTGTCCCTGCTGGTATTTGAAATACCAATGATACTGCTTCCGGAATCGTAGCAAACACAAGCCACCAAGTACAACAAACTGACAGATAGATGGTGGTTTCTTCTCCTATCATCTTTATTTTCTTCCAAACTCCAGCTTATTGCTTTCGGTTTCAACTATGTACTCTGTTTTTGCATGTCATATTCTGCAATATATTTTTATGTGTGCAAATTAATTTGATTAATTTTTTAATAATTTTATTATAAGTTTTGCGTTTTAGACTGTATTAGAAAATGTTTATCAAATTGTAACAGAGCAGAAAGAAAAGAGGAGCAAAGGGAGATTTCTAGAACTTTGGAAATGATGGAGATGGCTGTACCTCCTGACAACTTCTAGATTGTTATTAAAAGATATTTTTTAAACTGTCTAAAGAAATTTCCCACATAAAGGGCACACACAGAAAGAGCTACCTATGCTTTTAATAATATTGACTACATGATAGTAGACATTATTAGCTTATCCTATATATCCTTCTAAAGCAATATTTATTTTCATGATTAGAAAAATGTTATCAACAAAACTTTGCTCGCTAATCTAGCACCCAGTAAATTGAATCTTTTGAGATAATTTCATAAACTGCACGAAGAACTCTGTTCAGAGTTAGGTATACCTAATTTGTCTTATACACCAGTAGGCTTTTCAGAACTGCCAAGTAGTATTATACCAGATTCTTAGATAGTCCTTTATTGAGTTTCTGACAGTGATATAAATCAAGATTGTAAGGCGGCCCTATGTGACATCAAAGTGAAGGCTGTGTCTACAAAATTTCTTAGCTTCCCCGCTCACCCATTTTGCAATGGTAACTGACTACAACCTATGTTTATCCTATAATGTCTCTTGGGAATAGCAAGCTTCATAATATATTACAATTGTAGTATTGTAATTTATTTTGAGCAAGCTCCTGGTGGTATCAACTAGTTCTAGCATTCTAGGGCTAGGTGAATGAGGTTGTGTTCACCATATCCTATTTATACTTTTGTAGATGCTAATTTTATCCATATCTTTTTATTAATGTCCCTTCTATAGCAGCTTTCAGATCCATTGAACATAATTCTAAAAAAGCAAAACTTTCTGGCCTGTATCACATCCCCCTGGAACCATAGTCTGTGTGCTTTTCAAAGTAAACATTAGTTTATCTTCATGTTCAGTCTGCATGGTTTATCTTGCTATCATTGGAAAAGTGAAAGATGATCCCCAGAATCCACAACTCTTTTTAGGATGTTGCCCTCTGCCTTTTAATATTAAGAACTAAGCTTACTGGTTTCAAGAAGAAAACTAGGAGCTTGCCCTGGCAGATTGGTATAAGCACTATTCTGTGGCCCTTGTTCCATGTGGAGCCCTCGTGGCGCAAGTGGTTAAGCATTTGGCTATTAGCCAAAAGGTCGACCATTGGAATCCACCGGGCGCTCCTTGGAAACCCTGTGGGGCAATTCTGCTTTGTCCTATAGGGTCACTATGAGTCAGTATTGACTCGACAGCAACAGGTTTGTTTGTTTTTCATGTAGTTCTCTTAAAATCATGCTGCTTAAATAGTCACTGTCTCAAGCCAGGCCTTAGATCCCACATGAATACTATTAAGCATGCTTTTGTTCATACATGTCAGCCGGAAGCCTGACCCTCCCTAGGTCTACAAAGAAACTAGATTTATGTATTAGTGAAAAACAATAAACACTCACTAAGGACTTTTCCCCTCCATATTCAGGCTTACCATTATATTACCCGTGAGGGTACCTTTATTCTTATCTTATTTTTCATTCATTGCCCATCTTGCTTATATGTGATAAAGAACTGGAGGTAGTAAATAAACTATCTAAAGGAACAGCCTATGTAAAGGGAAAAATGTGGAAAAATCCTGGCCTGTGACAGCTGTTTTTTTAATGTGAGGACATCAAGATTGCATGGGTATTTCCAAGGTATTATTAGAAGTTGAGGTTCTTACTATGAAGGATATACAGACCACTTTTACAAATTGCTTTAAAAATATGTTAACCCAAAAACCAAACCCACTGCCATCAACTCGCTTCCAACTCATAGCAACCCTATAGGACAGAGTAGAACTGCCCCATAGGGTTTCCAAGGCTGTAATTTTTACAGAAACAAACTGTCACATCTTCCTCTCGCAGGGCGGCTGGTGATTTCAACCTGCCAACCTTTCGGTTAGCAGCCAAGTGCTTTAACCACTGAACCACCAGGGCTCCAAAAATGTATTGGATAATTAAACTATGCCCCTTGTTAAGTTTATCAATTCCCAGTCCTCCTATACCAAAAATAATCATCTCTACGGACTATCTTCCCCCAAACCGTTTTGTTCAATACCTATCTAACATTAAAACATACCTAGGGTTTCAGAAACATCATGATCAAATGAAAATTTCTACACAACACAGATGGCGCAAGATGACTTCATGTTTGTTTTATATGACCTCTCTGTTCCAAAAGTAACAACTGATAAAACATAAAGAGGGAGAGAGATAAGGAAAAAAAAAAAAAAAACAAGGTAAACATGAACTAGAAATTGAACATAAAGGCAAAGCTGAGAGAAAAGGCAGGGCCGAGGATGTGAGCTCTGAGACTGGATACAAATGTTGGTTTGGGAATTGTGCTTGTAACAGACAGACCCCCGGGAGACACCATGATTTCCACCCCCTTGTATTCATGCTCTTTATAATCCCCTACTTTTGTGTATAAATGGTACTTTTGACTTGCTTCTGGCCACTAGAATATGGCAGTGGTGAAGGGATTTTACAGACGTAATTAAGGTCTATAATCAGTTGACACTGAGTTAATCAAAAGGGGGGGTTATCCTGGATGGGACTGACTTTATCAGGTGAAAGCCCTTAAAACAGAAATTGGACCCTTCCTGAGAAGAGAAACTCCTTGCAGCCTTGATGAAATAAGTGGCCATGTTGGAGAAGGCCTTGTGTCAAGAACTGTGGAAAGCTTCTAGGACCTGAGGGCAGCCTCCAGCCAAGACAGCAAGAAGCTGAGGCCTTGAAATGAATTCTGCCGACAACTGAATGAACTTGAAAGTATATTCCTTCCTAGCTGAACCTCCAGATGAGAATTCAACCCAACGGACACCTTGATTGCAGTTTTGAGAGACCCTTAGTGGTGGATCCAGCTAATCCTTGGCCAGACTCCTGACCTACAAAAACTGTGAGATAACAAATGTGTGTTGTTTTAATCTACTAAGTTTGTGGCAATTTGTTATACAGCAGTAGATAATTAATATAGTGCTTTATATCAGAAAAGGACTAAGGTCAAGTTTACTGCTTGACCATAGAGACTTGGGCTAGGACTCCTACACATGTAAATGGAGTCTGAATAAAAAGTCTTGTGACCTGACTATACAAAAATAGTCAGTATGGGGAGGTGGGAGGACTCAAAACTAGGAGTCAAGTCAAGTTGCTAGCTGGCTTTTGTAGCCATTTTGTAGCCAGATCTTTAATATTCCCCAAATCTACCTAGAGCAGGAGTGTCGAAATGCCATTATAAAATTTAAGTTTGGATTGGTGTGACTCAGCATGACTTTAGAAATAGAAGAATATTGTTTAAATTATGATTATTGTTCATTGTGATTATAAGTTTCTTTGGAAATACATTAGAATTAGCCTTTATATTAGATTCTGTACTTTTGGCTAAACAATAGGAATATAATAATTGTAGTTTAATTGTAATAAGTACTTACTTCAAACACCCTTAAAAATGGTATTGAGAAATGGAGTGGATTACAAAATCAGTCTCTGTGAGTATTAAAGAATATTAAAACATTAAAGTTTGCTGCTGAAAATATATTTTTTGCACCATGCCAGCACTCAAGCAATGTATATAGAGTTAATGAGAAATATACATTCTTAAAAGAATAGGAAATTCCCTCTCTTGCTTCCTCTTTCTTCTTTAGTTTCCTCCCCGTAAGTATTTTCTTAAAGCATCCTATCTTTCTCACATCCACTTTCTGGTAATTCCCTAAAAGGGAATCACCTCCATACAAAAGAGTTGCAGTCCCACTCATCCCACTTATCAACCTACTTTGTTGTCAGAACTGATGTTTGCTATTTGCTCAGTGTTTTAAAAATACCTGCCTTTGTAGTAGATTAGCTCACTGAGGCAGCTATCTGTAGTGAAAAGTGCCCTGGAATTTCACTGTGGTATTGCTACTTATTGGGTGGCACAAATGGTTAAGCATTGGACTGCTAACTGAAAGGGTGTTGGTTCACATCTACCCAGATGTGCCTCAGAAGAAAGGCCTGGTGATCTACTTCTGAAAAAAATCAGCCATTGGAAGCCCTATGGAGCACAGTTCTGTTCTGGCACACATGGGGTTGCCATGAGTCACAATCGACTCAATGGCAACTGATTTTGGTTTTCCTGTCACTGAGTGGGTATGTGAACTTAAGAATGTCACACAACTTATCGATGCCTCAATTTTCCAACTTGCCAAATGGAGAATGGATTCTCACGTAACACAGTTGTTGAAAAGAGTAAATGAGGGTAACATATAAGAGAATTTTCTGTTTTCAGTATTTTACTGATATAAATCATCAAATGCCAATTCTAAGAATAATTTTCCAGTTTCTTAAGGGAACCCAAATACTACATGGAGAAAAAAGTATTCAGTTTTCATTCATCTTCAGTTTTTCCCAGGCTGATTAAGCCTCAATGCAGTGAATTTGGATAGAGGAGACCCTAGATGAACTGAAGCTAGTATTGCTCCTATAGTTCTTGCTATTAAAATTCCGTTAGTCTTCACCAATATATTTAGACATGGTGAAAGTGAAGCCGACTGTTCAATTACTGCTTTCCTTTGCAGCTCAACTTTAATTGTATGCCTGGGAAACAACTTCCTCATATGCCCTTTCCAGAAACTCTGGTGCAAAGTAGAATAAAAGAATAGCATTATGTGCGTGGAGCCCTGGTAGCACACTGGTTAAGAGCTACGGCTGCTAACCCAAAGATCGGCAGTTAGAATCCACCAGCCGCTCCTTGGAAGCCCTATGGCGCAGCTCTACTCTGTCTTATAGAGTTGCTATGAGTCGGGATCTACTTGACAGCAGTGGGTTTATTATGTGCATGGTCACAATTAGCTGATACATAGCACCATTATCTAACTGTGTTCACACTGAATTCTGGAAATTTCCTAGCTTAATGAGCAGCCTTTCTGAAATATTTGAAGCCGTTCTCTGCATTTCCCTCCAATGCTATTTTAAGAGTTTTGCATTTTATAGTCCAGAAGTTCAAGCTAAGGTTCTTTTACTGCCGAATGCTAATTAAACATCTACCATAAAGGCCCCATGTTGTGATGGAATCTCAAGTCAAGTTCATATTCTTAGAAATCCATTCAAACATTTCCACAGCACTTTGAGAAAGATCTTGTTGAGGAGGCCTCCAAAGTTCTTACAAACATAGTGGATACTGAATATTAGCTACATTTATTCATTCGATTATAAACAACTATTGAGTATATTCTCTTTTAATTCAAGGATGATATTAGTCTTTGCCCTCAAGGAGCTCACAGTCTCTTGGGGAGGTAAAGGGGAAAGAGAAAGAGAAAGAGAAAGACAGGCAGAACACAGAGAGAGACAGAAGTAAATCATGGCTATAGAAGGAGGTAAGTGCCAGTAAAGCTAAGAGCAAAGTAATATGGGAATAGAGCCTGAAAAATGTCCAAGAAAGTTTTCTTGAGAGGATAACATTTGAGCACAATTTGATAGCTAAGTCACTTTAAAGTGAATAGTGGCTACCATTAGATTTTAATCTTTATGAGAGGAGGGACTTTGTTTTTTATGTTCACTGTTATTTCTTCAATACCTAGAACACTGCCTGGTATGCTTAAAAGAAAAAGAAAAAAAATTTGTGTTATATAGGTGAATAAATAGATGGCTGCCAGAAGCCCCTGAATGAAAATTTTTACTTCCTGGACAGCTGAATTGTGTCCAAATATATATGACAGCCCCTGGCAGCACTGGTTTTCACATAATAATTCAAATGTAGTTAGAGTCAAGCTGATTAAACAAGTGACTACAGCATTAGATATGTCAAATTTCCATCTGAAATAGAAATGACAGGAAGAATAGATAACTGACAAAATCATCTGAAGTCTGGGAAGAGGTAAGTAGACTTGCTTCTTCCACCAACTCCCCCCCCCCCCCCCCACAACACACACACACACACACACATAGATCTACATTGTTTGCTGGGATGGATCAAATAGTCAGCAAAGGTTATGCTATGTGATAGAAACATATAGAACAATTTCTTTGATTAGTTGAACAAACAGAATGATGAAAATGTGGAAACTGAATACAAATGTTCCGTGGACTCTTCATGGTAAAGTCTGAACTGACTACATCCCTTTGTACAACTTTCATCCTTCACTCCAGCAAAAGAGTCCCCAAGCTATGAGCATGTGTTTTGTGGTAGACATAGAGAAAGATGTGGAACATACTCTTCTCCATTTCCGTTCTTGAAAATCCTAACCATCTTTCAAATCAGCTCCATTTTAAAGGCTTCCTGAAATGATCTCTCCTTCCTTCATGCCCCCATAGCTCACTGATCAGATCTTTCTCTTGACATTAATGTACGTAATCTATTTGTATACTTATTTCTATATATCTCAAATTCCTATTAGAGTGTGAGTTCCTGTGGGCATGAACTATATCTTTTCATTCCTGTATCTCACACAATCTCTTCTAACTTTCTGTTACACACACACATACACACATAAACATTTGTCGAGTGAATGTTGAAAGAAAACTATAACCTGATATACTTAGGGGAAAAATATACTTGAAATGGATGGCAATACAAGATATAAAATTTAAAACAGCTATCAAAATAAGCAGAAAGGTAATCAAGAAGTCACTTTATGGTACCATACCATGTTAAGAATACTCACTGATCCAGTAGACATACATTTTAACAAAATAGGGAATTTCTGTTAGAGCTTTTCTTCTTCTTGGTGTTGTTAGGTGCCATTGAGTCACTTCTGACTCATAGCGACCCTATGCACAACAGAACGAAACACTACCCAGTTCTGTGCCATCCTCACAATAGTTGCTGTCCTTAGAGGATATTATACCTATGCTTCTGATAGCTTTGGATTCAGTAGCTTTCACACATCATCAAAATGCCTTATGATGACCACCCAGGAGCTTTTGCATGCTACTTATTGCTTTATTGCAAGACCACTCTACTTATTGCTGCTCGTGCTAATTTCTTTTTGCAGTACACCTCTACAGTGGCCTTAACAGCAAGATATTTATCTCATGTAATTAGAAGCCTGGAAGTTGTTGGTCCCAAGTTTGCTGCAGTAACTTAATGGTGCCATCAAGGATTTAGTCTCTTGCTCTTTCTGCTTTCATGGTTGCATTATGGATGCTATAGCTGCACATCCACTATCCCATGCAAGAAGGCAAAGAGCAGACAGAAACAAATGTTTTCTTCTTGAGCTCCTCTCTTTTATAAGAGAGGAAAATCTTTCTCAGTAGACTTTTCTCAGCAGATTTCTCTTTACTTCTCATTGGCAAAACTAGATTATGAGATTGATCACAAATATGGGGAAAGGTTTTGCTCTGATATGCTTGGACCAGTTAAAATTCATCACATACAGATGGGCCCATTAACTGCTTTAACTAAATTCAGATTCTGTGAACAATGATGGAGGACAGGTAGCTCTTGGTTAGGAAACCATAGTGTCCATAAAATCACACGGGGTAGTCTTCATAACCATCATCACCCATACAGCAAGCATTTGGTGGCCTGGATTTTCATTCATTATTAAAATTATCTGATAATCTTTTATTGTTTTAATATGTGTTTAGTTTCAAAAGATTTCTTCAAAACTTAGGTGAAGCAGCAGTAAAATCTGTATTAATTTACAGAATGTATAAATATCTGTAAATAGCAGAGGAGTTGCTACATTTTAACTTCCATGTCTATATCAAATACCCTTTTAAGTTAATGAAACAGATTGTTTTCAGGGAAATGCCAGGACTTACACATCCCAATGAATATCTTCTTACAAAGTACATACTTTGGGAAACTATGAACACTTCCAAAGGAACCACTGGACAAATAGACAAATAAAGCCAGAACTAATCATAAAGAGTAGCCTTCAAGGCCTGTGGTACAATTCCTAGGAGTTTGTTTGTTTGTTTTTCTTTCAATAATGAGAAATCTTTGTCTTTTGTGAATGCATTTGCTTATTGGAAATAAATGCCATTCAGAGCCAAACCTAATAAATTAGCTAGTCAAGCTGGGTAAGACCATACTTTTGCCAAATATATGTATGACTACTAGGAAATGCCTCATAATTTTTTACTGTGACTTGTTAACATGCTCTAGAAACAATTCCAGTTGGGAAATTATAAACCGACTTTGAAAAATAGAAATATAGTTGAAATAAGTCTATTGTCTCATCAAAACTTAATTAAAGGACAGTATTATTTCAGGCAGTTACAATTGAAAGTATTTCTTAAGTTAATTTGTATATGAGTAGCCATATCCATATGAAACCAATATTTAATAGATTTAGCCTGAAGCAGTTGGTTTAATACAAAATATAAATTATGCTCTATTTTTAAACTGAGATACTCAGTTACTAGAGGTATTGGTCGTAAGTGCTTAGCACATAACAGGCAGTCAGTAAATGCTATAGAATAAATGAATGATTTAGTCAATCTCAAATAGGTAATAGAGTGATGAACACTGGCTTGGAAACAATAATTTTTAAATTATGATTTTATGGTTATCTGGTGGTAAATGTATCTATTGACATAGAATATTGGAAACCCAGCTTATGCTTAAGTGTACCATAGTGGAACCTTTTGGCCAAAGATTAAATAGGCCTATAAAACAAACAATAACACACGTGAGGAACGTGCTTCTTAGTTCAATCAAGTATATGAGACCAAATGGGCAAAACTTGCCCAAAAGCAAAGATGAGACAGCAGGAAGGAACGGGAACACTGGATGAATGGACACAGAGAACCCAGGTTGGAAAGGGAAAGGAGGAGAGTGCTGACACATTGCAGGGATTGCAACCAAAGTCATAAAACAATTTGTGTATTTATTTTTTAATGATAAACTTAAAGCACAATAAAATTTTTGAAAAAAGTAAGTATTTTGGATGTCTAATTACCGCTCGTCTGTGAGTTTGTCATACTGTGGTGGCTTGAGTGTTCTTATGCTTCTGGAAGATATGTCACTGTTATTTCAAATATTAGCAGGGTCACCCATGGTGAACAGGTTTCAGCGAAGAGTCCAGACTAAGACAGACTAGGAAGCAAGGCCTGGCAATCTGCTTCTGAAAATTAGCCAGTGAAAACTATCTGAATCACGACAAAATATTGACCCAATGTAGTACTGGAAGATGAGCCCTCTAGGTTGAAAGGCACTCAAAATACACAGTGGCCATAAAAATGGACTCAAGCATACCATTGTGAAGATGATGCAAGACAAGGCAACATTTCATTGTGTTGTACACGGGGTCATCATGAGTCAGAGTCGACTCAACAGCAACTAACAACAACAACAACGATTTATGGTAAATACCCTAAAGAGCATTTCACGTAACAAAATAGGTGTAATTTTTACTACATCTGAAAGAAGGCAAATGAGTCCACAAAGAAGGGTAGCACAACTCAAAGAACGTAATCAATGTCACTGAATTGTACATGTAGAAATTGTTGAAATGGTGTATGTTCTGCTGTGTATATTCTCAACGACAACAACAAAAATAAAATAAATTATAAGTAAAAAAAAGAGGGTAAATTTTTATCGGTGAGTGCCTGTTTGATGTGAAAAGAGCCACTCCTATCTTTAACTTAATACTGTACAAGATAAGAGCATGTAAACATAAAATTGTGCTGTTGAGTCGATTCTAACTCATAACTACCCTGTATATAACAGATCAAAATGTTGCTCTGTCATGTGCCATCCCCACAATAGTAGGTATGTTTGAGCCCATTGTTGCAGCCTCTGTATCAATACATCTAGTTGAAGGTTTTTCTCTTTTCCCTGACCCTCTACTTTACGGAGCATGATGTCCTTCTCCAGGGTGTGGTCCATCTTGATAAAAAATATAAAATAGTGAAAGATAACCAGATATTTTGAAAGTATAACTGATATAGCATTTTTGTATATTGTGTTTATATTAATTGGATAAGTATTCATCTATCTGAGTGTAAAAACTCTCCTTAACAAATTTTGGCTGCCTTTAACCTGTGGCATTTCTCCGGCTTGTTTTCCCAAAAGAGTTACTTTAACTTTTCCATTTATATAGGAAACTCAAATCACTCTAGGTCTCTCAGAATGATGTATTCTTATTCCAAGAGCCCTTCGTTCCTGCCTTTCTTTCAAATCATTTCCCTTAATACAGTATAAATGTATGAGGAGTCGGGAACTATAGTAGATTGTACATTCCTGAGGGAATGTTCCCTATTCATTTTCTTCTTTTGCACATTTCCCAAAGAGGGTGCTTATGACATGTTTCTTATTTGTTGATTTAGTCTGGACTGGGAGCCAAGTATCCTTTCTCTGCCACTATCCCTAATTGTGTGACTCTGGCAAAATCACTTCTCCTATCTGAGTCTTTTTTTCTCATTTGATTACTGATCACTTTATGATTATTTTGTATCTGCTATGATTAGTCGCATTTTGCAAGTGTATATTGTCTCTGCTAGCATTAAGACATCCAGAATCTCTGTGGTGGTTTACAGTTATTCACTCCTACCCTAGTTTCTGCTCAACACACTCAGACACACTTATATTTTGGCATCCTTTCCCTCTTGATAGAAAATATTACCAGAAGACTCTCTTGCCTTCTTGATAAAGTGTAAGATTGCACAAAGTGTAAAGAATTATTCTCATGTGAGTGGGTTCTCAGATTTAATGCTGATTTTATGTATTCTACTGGTCTCACAGGAAAGATTAGACAGCTTTAAAAACATTGGCTCTCTAATCATTTGTAGAATCCTTGGAGGTAGCCTCATGGTAAATATCACAGTTATTTTATAAAGAAATAATAGTCTAGTATAAAATGTGATTTATTGGCTCAAAGAATAAGGGATAATTAAAGGAGGGTCTGAAATTGAACTAAGAGATCTAGGCTTCTGGCCAGTGATGTTATACAACAAATAGCATCACATATAAAAGCTAAATATAAAAATTTAATTTATATTTTATTTTTAAGTTGTTTCAATTGTAAAAAGAAGTCAAGAATGTCTAGAGTCGTTTCACACTGAAATAACTGTTGAGATGTTCCTAACAATAGTTCTTTCATCTGTGTAACACAATGGATATACAGTCAAAATCAAAGAGCAGGAGGCAAAAAAAATGTGATGCAACAGCCATTGAAGCATCATCCCATAACTACTGTTGTGTGTAGGAGTGCACACTATTGATTATAGTTATATATATATATGTATACGTGTATATAGATATATACACGTATACATATATATACACATATAAATTAACTGGATTAATAGAGCACAGTTTACTTCCTTTTCCATGTTGTAATCTCTGTTCCTATAGGTCAGGGTGCTTAACTGAAAATTCCAAGGCCTCAATGTGTGATATTAATTTGACCAGACCTAACCTGAGCCATAAGAATGCAAAACTCTGTATTTTTCAACCAGTATATATTGAGCTTAGACTATCTAATTAGTACTCCAATGAGTTCTCTAGAAAAATTGAAGAGAAGCATATGACATTTTCCTAGTCCTTTCAAGAAGCAGGACTAACCATCCTCACTGTGCAGTCTGAAGATCTTCTTTAATATATTCCTTGAATGCTAGCTTCGCCATTGTCACTAATAATTCCAAACTTTTTGCTTGTTAATTGATTGATTTTTAACTTTAAAAAGTATGTGGAGTGCCTCTTTTCCCTATATACTTTGCCCAGCTAACCAACTCAGCTCTCAACTTAAGTCTCTCTTCTTCGGAAAATATCCTCTGGGCCCTTATTGAGGTTGGTTGCCCATCTCTGCTATATCCCTATACTTCCCCTATCCTGGCCCTTATACTACTTTATTGTAATTGTTTCTTTCTCTGTTTCCTCTGCTAAACTGTAAGTTCTATAATGATGGGACATGGTGCATAATGGGAAAACGATGAGTAAATGAATCACAGTAGATGCGTTTTCAGAATCTTGTTTGAAATTTGTAATTAATTTGCCGGCACCTTACCGTAAATCCAAGGCTTCACAGGTACTGGAAACCCAGAAGTTGAGACACCCATAAGCTGAGAAACAATCAAGTTTTTTGCTTAAAAGTAATCAAGGTACTATCTTGCTATATAATGCAAAATAAATAAATAATAATAATAGCTAACATTTGTCTCATACTTATTCTGTTCTTCGCAGTATAATAGGCAGTTTGCCCCATTATCTGATTTTCTTCTCATAACAACTCCATGAGGTTAACATTTTATACATAGGCCAACTTAATTTTATCAAGCATTAAGTAACCAAAGCTCATGCAGCTATTAAGTAATGCAGTCAGGAATTAAATTTGGACAATCTACCAGTCCCAGCTCTTATGAACCATACAGTACTTCTTATCACTATGCTACCTGCACCAGTTATTAAGTTTTTGTAACTCAGCTTCCACTTGCCTTTCTCTCCCTTTTGCCTTGTGGTTCTAGAACTAAAAAGCTACACTTCTGCTTTGCCAGCTGGGTCTGTGAGGCTCTGCTAAGAGAAGGTGGTAGAGGGTGACTGCAAGACTGGAGAGGAGGAAGGGATATGCTCTTCCCTGGCTACTTCCTATGGGCTTCCTGTCTGTTTGTGGTTCTTATGGCCCTTAGCACTGCAACGGTTCCTCACTTCAGCAGCAGAAGTTCTATCATGGGAAATAGTTTCTTGGGAAATAGTTTGCAATTTCTAACCCTTCCAGGACCAGCTGCAGCAAACCCCTTTCCTCAAAAGGACCAGCTCAGCAGACTACCCCCCTTCTCAGAGATCTGGGTCCAGGCCCACCCTGGACCTCCCCTTAGGTTCTAAATTTTAATAAATCCATCTCTTCCCTTTGTTCTCCCTGTCTTAGGGGTGATGGCTGCCCCCCCCCATTCTAAGGGTGATGGCTGCTCCCCTTCATTCTAGGGGTGATGGCAGCTTCCTGCTGTTGCTACCTCCTTGAAATCTAGAGTTCTTCATTTATATAATGAACAACTTTATACTTAGGTAACAATTCTTAAAATTAAATTTTCTGTCCAAACTCCTGGTGTTGTTTATCTCCTGATTAGAACTTGGATGATACTAGGTCATATAGCTATTAAATGATGAAGTCAGGAACTATATATTTGGACCAATCTGCCAACCTCAGCTCTTATCTACTGTGAAATACTCTTACCACCCATGCTAACCAATATAAAATTCCACCAGATTATCACATTTTTAAGATAACAATAGTAATAGCAGAAGATGGGACAGAAAAGAAATAAATTATATTAACAAGAAATAATTAAGTTTGAAGTTTGTTGTTGTTACTGTTAGGTGCCGTCGAGTTGGTGCTAACTCATAGCAACCCTATGTACAACAGAATGAAACGCTGACCGGTGCTGTGCCATCCTCACCATCGTTGCTATGCTTGAGCCCATTGTTGCAGCCACTGTGTCAGTCCATCTCCTTGAGGGTCTTCCTCTTTTTCACTTACCCTCCACTTTACCAAGCATGATGTCCTTCTGCAGGGACTGATCCCTCCTGATAACATGTCCAAAGTATATGAGTCATACTATTGCCATCCTGGCTTCTAAGGAGCCGTCTAATTGTACTTCTTCAAGACAGATTTGTTGGTTCTTTTGGCAGTCCGGGGTATATTAAATATTCTTCACCAACACCATAATTCAAACGCGTCAATTCTTCTTTGGTCTTCCTTATTCATCATGCAGCTTTCACATGCATATGAAGCGATTGAAAACACCATGGCTTGGGTCAGATGCACCTTAGTCTTCAAGGTGACATCTTTGCGTTTTAACACTTTAAAGAGGTTTTTTGCAGCACTTTAAAGTTTAGAAACCATCAAATTTAAATCTACTTTTTGGCATGCAGTCACATGACTTCTTTGAATAATATTTTCAGTTCTCATATAGAAGTACTAAAGTTAGAAAGCACTAACTAGTCCAACTACTAATTTGGGCTTTTAGGCAGGAAATATGAGGTAGTCAGGGATAAGTCAGTTTTCATATCTAAAATGGATAATTAGAATATCTGTACTTCTTCCTACCCAGAATAAATGCCTTTAAGGAATTTATGAGTTTATTTTATACTTCCAGATTTAAAGTTATTAGACTGTTGTTGCTACTGCTACCATTGTTATTGTTTTCCATTCCACTTTAGTGGTGTCTTAGTTATCTAGTGCTGCTACAACACAAATACCACAAGTGGATGGCTTTAACAAACAGAAATTTGTTCTCTCACAGTCTAGGAGTCTAGAAGTCCGAATTCAGGGTGCCAGCTCCAGGGGAAGGCTTTCTCTCTTGTCAGCTGTTGGGGGAGGTCCTTGTCATCAGTCTTTCCCTGGTCTAGGAGTTTCTCAGCACAAAGACCCTGGTACAAATGTTGCGCTCTGCTCCCAGTGCTTCTTTCTTGGTGCTATGAGGTCCCTCTCTTCTCTGCTCGCGTCTCTTTTATATCTCAAAAGAGATTGACTCAAGATACAACCTAATCCTGTAGATTGAGTCCTGCCTCATTAACATAACTGCCTCTATTCCTACCTCATTAACATCATAAAAAACCAACTGCCCTCCAGTAGATTCCAACTCATAGCAGAGGTTAAGATTTACAACACATTTACAACACGTCACATCAGATTACAAAATGGTGAACAACCACACAATACTGGAAATCATGGCCTAGCCAAGTTGACACATTTTGGGGGGACACAATTCAATCCATAACAAGTGGTAAGTCACAGGAGAAAGATATGGCAGTCTGCTCCCATAAAAATTACAGCTTTGGAAATGCTACGGGGCAGTTCTACTCTGTCCTGTAGGGTCGCTTAGACTTGGAATCAACAGCAGTGGGTTTTGGGTTAGTGGGAAGTGCATGTGAAAATTTTTTCAAGTTTGTATATTTGAAAAATTTTCAACAAGTGATATTTATATGGCCTTCATTTGATCAAATGTTTTAATCTCTTACATGTTAGGTACAGTACAGTTGTGGATTGAATTGTGCCCCCAAAAATGTGTGTCTACTTGGCTAGGCCATGATTCCCAGTATTGTGTGGTTGTCCACCATTTTGTGATCTAATGTGATTTCCTATGTGTTGTAAATCCTACCTCTGTGATGTTAATGAGGCCAGATTAGAGGCAGTTATGTTAATGAGGCAGGACTCAATCTACAAAACTAGGTTGTATCTTGAGTCAATCTCTTTTGAAACATAAAAGAGAGAAGTGAGCAAAGAGATAGAGAGACTTCATTACCACCAAGCAAGAAGAGCCAGGAGCGCTCATTGCCCTTGGACCCAGGGTCCCTGTGCTGAGAAATTCCTCGACCTAGGGGAAGATTGATGGCAAGGACCGACACCCAGAGCCAACAGAGTGAGAAAGCCTTCCCCTGGAGCTGGCACCCTGAATTCAGATTTCTAGCCTCCTAGACTGTGAGAGAATAAATTTGTCTGTCAAAGCCACCCACTTGTGGTAGTTCTGTTATAACAGCACTAGATAACTAAGACAAGTGCCAAGTGCTAGATAACAGGGTGGCAAAGGAAACAGAATATGCAGTCCCTACCCTGCCTTTCAATCATGAAAAAGGTGCTGAACTGAGCAGCATTTTGTTCCATTGTGCACGGAGTCACCATGAATCAGGGACCAACTTTACAGCAGCTAACAACAACAACTTCTCTGCCCTTACAGTCTAGCAGGAAGAGAAATGTTAAACAAATAGGTACTTCATATAAAGTATTTAGTTTTATGTCATTGATTTCTGAAAAAAAATATATTTTTGATGAAAAAAAGAAAATATCTCAATGTGTACAACTGTCCAATATAATAAAAATTTTAACATTTTTTTAGCAAATGAATTCATTATTTCCATCCTGTTCATGCATTATATAAAAACTTCAGCAAGATCAAAGAGCTAAAAATTGACTGTGTTGATAACTCTACCTTCTGTAATTCTAGGCTATGCCCCTCAAACTTAAATGTTTATATCCAGTCAACTATATTTGTCAAGTAACGGCACAATTTCATTGAGTCATATTTACCTTTTATATATACAGTTCTCACTAAATTTTTTCGAAAGTTTTTGTTAGTAGACCTACAAAGTAGCTGGGTTTCACATTATGAAAGATGCTATGACTGGGAGAAAATGACAGTAGGATATTAATATTTGCCTGTTGGGTTTCTACCATTCATTGTCTTCTGCTCCCTATTCCTAACAAGTTGTAAAGCTGTGTTTGCAACCTTTGGTGCACCCAGGAATCACCCAGAAGCTTGCTAGAAATGCAGATTTCTGAGCTCCTCCTTCAGACATTCAAACTCATTAGAAGTGAGATGCAGCTCAGGCATCTACATTTTTAAGAGGAACTAGAAGTCAGCAAGCTCTGATGCAACAGAACCAGTGTTTTAGACCTAAGGGAGGTGCATCAGATTGAGAGTGAACCTGGGGACAGGTATGATGTGGGGTTAGGATCCAGAACATAATGCAGATTAAATGTATATGGAGTCATAGGATATCTTGAAAGTACAGGTAGTCCTTGACTTACAACATATTCAAATTACAACAAACTGCACTTTCGACTGTCTTTTTTTTTCCATACATCTTATCAATAAGTAGTGTGTACTACATTTGATGTTACAGCGAGAAATTTGCTGATATTATCATTCTCAGATGTTCACTTGCAGATGTTCAAAGATTGGCTTTACAAAGATATTAATAATAGGCAATAGTAATGAAAACAAACAAAAACCAGGTATTTGACTTACATCAGAACCGACTTAGGACAGAGTCACTGGAATGAAACCCATAGTGTGATGGTTAAGATTGTGTATCAGCTTGGCTGTGCCATGATTCTCAGTGTTTTAATGTAATCACTCCCATGATTGAATATACTGTGAGCAGCCAATCAGATGAAAGGGAGTCTCCTTGGAGGTGTGGCCCGCATCTGTATATAAGCAGATGTTCTGGCTTTTTGCTCTCTCTGGATCCTGCAGCTGTTTCCTGTCACCTTATCTCCCGTTC
>NW_004444086.1:1026775-1027712 GCF_000243295.1 Trichechus manatus latirostris
ATAAATATATATATACACTTCACTGTTTTGCTTCTCTAGAGAATTCAGCCTAAGACATTTGGTACCAGGAGTGGTTCTAGAGAAACAAAATTGTCAGGATGAGTTTTCTAAATTGGTTCTCAAGCCTGGTTAGTCATAAAGATGTTGATGACTCTGCTTCCAGCAGTAAACAGGTCACTGCTAGTCCATGGAGCAAGGTGGCGATACAAATACGCAAAATATCACCACCGGTAGATCAGGTATTAGAGAAAGGTGAGGCTCAGGGTGAACACATGTGTGGTATCTTTCTACAGCTTTGTCAGAATGAGAAGCATAAGGAAGCTGGTTGGTTTGTCCTACTTTCGCTAGACAAACTGATGAAGGAAAGAGATACGCTCAGGGCTTCAGAGTTAAGGCTCAAGTGCCGCATACATGACCTCAAGGCTTCCACTTGTGCTTTGAAAGAAAGCCTTATTTCTTGTAGTAACAGAGCGAAAATTGCTGAAAACTAAACCTAGAGCCTTATTTTAAGAGTGGCTGAATTACAACGCCAGCTCAATTGCAAACCTCAACAGGTGTCTGAAGTTAAAGTAAGGGCATTGACTGGGAAGAAATGGGATCCTGAGACTTGAGATGGGGTCACATGGGCAGATAATCAGGAAGCTGGGGACACTGAGCCTGTAAATTCCATTGACTCACTCCTGCCAGCAGAACCAGTCCCATCGGGGGAGATTACTTCATGTTTGTCTGCTAAACCACCCTGCAAACCATTAGCCCCTCCACTCCCATCTGAGGAGATTAGCCCTAGCCCAGCTGCCTCTAAAGAGCACTTGCCTGGGTCATTTGCCTGGAGCATCGCCTGAGGCAGATGCTTTACAAGATAATGCTGAGTGTTCTCAAAACAATTCCACACTACCGATTCTGGCTTCTAGACCTATAACTAGGCTTAAGTCCCAGC